>NW_006964101.1:0-4403 GCF_000164805.1 Carlito syrichta
CAGAGGAGACCTTGTCATTGTGGTACCAATAACGTAGGAGGCTCAGTAAGTAGGACACATCATAGATTAGGACTTGTCACTGGGACGTCAATCACAGAGCAGAGCCATTCACTGTGACATCCATCATAGAGGAGAGAACTATACATTGGGGCATCCATTACAGAGGAAGGTTCATCATTAGTGTATACATTATGGATAAGGGTCAGTCACTGGGACGCCAATCACAGAGGATCTCTGATCACTTGTTCTCCCATCACAAAGGAGGGCCAGTCACTGGGGTACATATTATTGAGGAGGTACAATCACTAGGGCACTCATCACAGAAGAAAACATTTCATAGGGGCACCAGAAAGGAGAGCCAGTCATAGGAAAAACATCACAAAAGAAAGCCAGTCACTGGGACACCAATCACAAAGGAGACCCTCACTGTGAAACTTATCACAAAGGAAAGCCAGTCTGTGGCACACATCACAGATGAAGACACGTCACTGATGCACCCATCATAGAGGAGGGCTAGTCATAGGGGCACCCATTAAAAGAAGCTTATTGATCCAATCAGAGAGGAGGGCCAGTAACTGAGGCAGCCATCACAGGTGAGGGAAAATTAGTGTCATGCTCATCACATAAGCTATCAGCCACTGGGGCATTTTTCACAGAGTAGGACCAGTCACTGGGACACCCTTTATAAAGGAGGACCAGTAACTAGGGTACTCATCAAAGAGAAGGTCAGTCACAGGGGTACTCATTACAGATGAGGATCAGTCACTGAGGCACCCATACAGAGGAAGGACAGTCACTGATGCATCCATCACTGACGAGGCAGTCATTGGAGACAGCATCACAGAGAAGGTTCATTCACTGAAAACCTCATCACAGAACATGCCCTGTCACTGGTGCACCCATTATGGAGGAAGCCCAGTAACTAGGGCAATATAATAGAGGAAAATCAGTCACTGGGACACCCTCACAGAGGAGAATCAGTCACGGGGCACCCATAATAGTGCACTTCTAGTCAATAGTGGATCCATTATAAATAAGGACGAGTCACTGAAGAGCCCATCACACAGGAGTCACTCACTGAGGCACCTATCACAGAGGAGGACTAATCACAAAAGCATCCATCACAGAGAAGGAGGAGCCACAGTCACTGGGGCCACCAACATAGATGAGGTCTTTTCACTTGGGCACATATCACAGAGGAGAACTAATCACTGAAGCACCCATACAAAGGAGGCCCATTCACTTGAGCACCTGGAGAAGAAGGGCTAATCACTGGAGCACTGGTCACAAAGAAGAACCATTCACTGGGGCCCCCTTCACAGAGGACTTCCAGTCAGTGCTGTATCTATCACAGAGGAGGTTCAGTAACATGGTCACTGATCACAGCAGAAGTCACAGGAACACCCATTTTAGTTGAGAACCTGTCTCTGAGCATGCAACACAGAGGAGGCCAGGAACTTGGGTACCCATTACAGATGGGGTCCAGTCACATGGGCTTCAATTACAGAGAAAAACTAGTCACTGGAGCACCAATAATAAAGGTGGGCCTGTGAATGGGGCATCAAAACAGAGGAGAAACAGTAACTGAGACACCCATCACAGATAAGCGCCAGTCACTGGGACAGCCATCACAGAAGTTCACTGGGGCACCCATCACAGAAGATGACCAGTCACTGGGCACCAAACTCAGAGGAGGAATAGTCACTGGAGCCCCCATGAAAGTTGATTTTCAGCCATTTGGGTACAAATCACGGAGAAGGCCCAGTCAATGCAACACTCATAATGAAGAAGGCCCTATCACTGAGACACCCATCATAGAGGAGGGTTAATCACTGGAACATTCATCATATTTAAAGGGAAATATACTTGGGACATGAATCACAGAGGAAGGACAGTCACGGCCACACATTATGAAGAAGGCCAAGTCACTGGGGCAGTCATAAAGAAAGCCCAGTCACTGGGGCATCTGGCACAAATGAGAGCCAATCACTAGAGAACCTAACATACAGGAAGGCTATTTACTGTGGCACCTCCTCCACAATTTTGAGGATGAATAGTCACTGAAGCATCAATCATGAAGTAATCCCAATGCATAAGACACCTATTACAGAGGAGATCCAGTGGGACACACTCCACAGAAGAGGGCCAGTTACTGAGACATCCATTATGAAAAAGGCACAGAAACTAAGGAACCCTTCACAGAGAAAGACAAGTTACTGGTGTACCCATTTTGGAGGAGGCCCAGTTACTAGGGAATACATCAGAGAAGAGGGTCACTGGGCATGCATCACAGAGGATGGTCAGTCATTCGGACACCAATCACTGAGAGGCCTAGACACTGAAGCATCCCAAATGGAGGGACAGAGACACTGAAACACCAATCACAGAGGAGGGCTTGTCACTCAAGCACCCATCATATATGAAGTCCTGTCATTAGGTCACAAAACAGTGGAGGCACACATTATAGAGGAAGCCCAGTCAATGTGATGCCTATTAAAAACAAGGAACAGTCACTAGGACTCCCATTATGGATCAAGACCAGTAAGTGGAACGCCCATCAATGAGGAGGGCTAGTCACTTGAGCATCAATTATGGAGGATGGCAGGTCACTGGTACACCTACAGAGTAGGCTCATTCACTGGGCCACCCATAATGAAAAAGGACCAGTCACTGAGGCACCCTTATAGAGGAGGTACAGTTACTGAAATCCCCATCACAGAGGAGGGCAGTTCACTATGGTAGCCATAATAAAGGAAGGCCAGTAACTCTGGCACCAGTCAAAAGGAGGCCCAGTCACTGGGGAACCCATAATGGAGTTGGCTTAGTCCAGTACTTGTCACTGGGGCAACCACCACGGAGTAGGCAAAGTCACAGAAGCACCCATCTCAGAAGAAGGCTAGTCACTGGGGCATCCAATAGGAGGAGACAATCACTGGGGCACACATCACAGAAAAGGCAGTTTCATCCTAACCCAACTCAGAAAAGCCAGTCACTGAGGCAACCAAAACAGAGGTTGGTCAGTCCCTAGACAGCTATCCTATGAGAGGTCAAGTTACCTTGAGCACCCATCAGAGATGAGGGCTAGGCATTAGGGCACCCATTATGAAGGAGGGCTGGTCACTGGGGCACAAATTGCTGAGTGAGTACAGTCACCAGATCACCCATAATGAAGGAAGGCTAGTCACTGAGTTGCCCATTATTTAGGAAACCCTGTTGCTGAGGCAGTGATCAGAGAGGAAACCTAGACAGTGAGCACCCATATCAAAGGAGACCAAATCACTGGATCATCTATCACAAATGAGAATCTGTCACTGGGACACCCATCACAGAGGAGAGTTAGTTACTGGAATACCCATCACAGAGGATGGCCAGTCACTGGGACACCCATCACTGGGGAATACCAGTCACTGGGGCACATATTATAGAGGTGGGCCAGGTCACACTTACCCGTGAAAGAAGAAAGCTACTCACTTGGACACCCATCAGAGGCGAGAGATGTTACTAAGACAATCATCATCGATGAGATCTTGTTAGTGAGGTACCTATCATAAAGGAAGTACACTCACAGAGGCACCCATTACAAAGGAAAGGCAGGCACTCCTCCACTCCTCATGAGAAGGTCCAGTCACTATGTCACCCATCACAGAGGTGAGCTAGTCACTGGGGCACCTTTCAGAGAGGAGGGTCAGTCACTGATGTACCCAGCACATAGTAGACTCAATCACTAGAACACTCATTAGAAGGAGGGCCAATCATTTATTTGGATGCTGAACACAGGGGAGGGCAAGTCACTGGGGCACCCATTACAAAGGAGGCCCAGTAACTGGGGCACTCATCACAGAATACAGTTAGTCACTGAGATAGCCAACACAGTGGAGGGTCAGTCACTGCAGTACACATCAGTGATGAAGAACAATCATTGAGGTTCCCATCACAAAGGCGGGACAATCACTGGGGCACCTATTATGATGATCTCAGTCACTGGAGTTCCAGTGTCAAAAGAAGGCCAGTACCTGGGATAGTCAACATGCAGGTGGTAAATAAAGTGTGGTCCTGATCACAGAAGAGGATCAGATACTCATCACAGACGAGAGAAAGTCACTGGAGCAATAATCATATATGAAGAAAATCTTATCACTGGGGCACCCATCACAAAGGGAGCACAGTCACTGTGGCACACATTATAGAGGTGATCCTGTCACTGGCTTACCCATCACAAAGAAGGGACAGTCACTAGGGCACCCATTATGGTGGAGGCCCAGTAAGTCTGACACCCCCTACAGAAGATGGGCAACCAATAAGAAAGAAGGAGAGTCAGTGGGACACCAAACACAGAAGGGTTAATCTCACTGCGGCACCCAAAATGGAGTATGGCCAGTCACTGGCACAACCATTACAAAGGA
>NW_006964102.1:0-597 GCF_000164805.1 Carlito syrichta
GCTGAATTAAATAGCTAGCTATCTAGCTATCCAGCTGACTTAACTAGCTGAAATAAGTAGTGAGCCAGTTGTCTACCCACCTGATGTAACTAGCTTTATAATAGCTACCAAGTTGTCTAGACAACTGACTTAACGACCTGAATTAACTAGCTAGCCAGCTGGTTAGCCAGCTCACTAAACTATCTGACATAACTAGCTTGCCAGCAGGCTAGCCAGCTGAATTCATTGCCTAGCTACCTAGCAAGCCAGGAGCCTAGCTAGCTGACTTAACTAGCTGACAGCAAAGTAACCAACTGTCTACCAGACTTAACTAGTTAGCTACCTAGCTAGAAAGCTGGATAGCCAGGTACTAAACAAGGTGATGCAACTTGATAGCCTCATGGCTAGTCAGCTCACTTAACTAGCTACCTACCTACATATCCCACAGGCTTGCCAGCTGAGTTATCTACTTAACTACCTTGGTAACATGCTGGCCAGCGAGCTGAATTAACTGCATGACTTAACTAGCTAGCCAGCTGGCTAGCCAGCTGATTTAAGTAGCTAGCTATCCTCCTTTGCAGCTGGCTAGACAGCTGACTTAACTAAATGACTTAACTA
>NW_006964103.1:0-414 GCF_000164805.1 Carlito syrichta
ACTTCTTGGTCATGAGTTGACTGTCGCAGTGCACAGTGCTTGCATTCAAGTCACCCTTATGTTACTTTTATAATGGTCCCAAGGTGCAAGAGGAGTGACACTGACTATTTGGATATGCCAAGGAAAAACCATAAAGCACTTTCTTTAAGTGAAAAGCTGAACGATGGCAACTTAATAAGAGCTGAGTACAGTATAAATAGGAGATTTAGAGAGAGGGACTACATTCACATAAATTTTATTACAGTATATTGTTATTGTTCTATCTTAGTGTCAGTTATTGTTGTTAAACACTTACTGTGTCCAATTTATAATTTAAACTTTATTATAGGAAAAAGATAGTACACATAGGGCTCAGTACTATCCGCAGATTCAGACATCCACTGGGGGCCTTGGAATACATAAGGGGGGGACTGC
>NW_006964104.1:0-397 GCF_000164805.1 Carlito syrichta
GAAAAGCAGCAGGCCTTGACAATGCACATCTAGGCTTAGGGGAGGGGGTCAAGATTGCCAGTGGAGGAAATGGCCCAGGCAGGGGACCATACTCACAAAGAAGACAGCTCCGGGCATGAGAAGAGCAGGGGTCCCCTGCTAGGGTTCTTCATCAGTCAGTAACATCATGTGGAGTCAAAAATCCCTCACGCAGGCACACACATTAGAGAACAGCATCCATTTCCTCTTAAGTTTGAACAGACACCATCCCCATGGTGTCAGAATAAATCACTCTTTCTACTGTGGGCTACCAGATAAGGTCGTTGCCTTGCACTGTGTGGGCATGTTATATTGGGGGAAAAAGTCACTTTTAATATTCAAGTCATATGCAGTGGAAGGAGATGGTCACATTGGGAGA
>NW_006964105.1:0-2001 GCF_000164805.1 Carlito syrichta
TTCCAGTCAGCACCAGACACTAGCTGCAAAGTCCAAAAATTGAAAAAGGCCCAAAGAACCCTCAATTAAAACTATTGGATATGGCATTTAAAATCTTTAACAGCCGTGAGGAGGAAATAATACATGACAACAAACATAAGTGGGAAGAGTTTCAGTTTTTATCTTCTGCTTTGGCAAAGAGAACCCCACTGGTAATCTTCCAACCCAGATGGTCAATCACAGAAGGGGTACACAGCCCCTTTCCCAGGTTGTTTCTGATGTCTTCAAAATGGGCATAGGACCAAAGACTCTCAAGTTCTGCCACCAACAGCACCCTGTCCCAAATGCAAACAGCATGGACATTGGGCCCCTGGTTGCCCAGTTTGCCTAGTCGAAGGGAACCACATGACCCAGAGGCTTGCTACAATTGAGGAACACAAGGCACCTTGCACGAGCTCAGAAGGGGATTGTTTGTGCCTGCTCCAGTCAAATTGACTAGCCCTTGGCTCAGTAGCCACAATGTATTCGGAACAAACTATTAAACCAACCAAGCCTAGGGTGCAAATATCAGTATCTGGCAGGTTATATCATTCATTATTTAAGCAGGGGCTACATGCTCAGCACTACTGAAATTTCCCAGTGAACTCCTTCCTTAACCCCTTTTGATCATAGTGGTACAGGCATTATATCCAGGCCCCTCACTACACCATTACTTCCATATATTCTGGGAAATAAAATATTTCTCTTTTTTTAGTTAATTAATTTATTATAAAGATGTGGGGTGCAAATCAGGGTGAGGTATACAAGCATTAATCATTCAAGTATCCTTGTTGATGAGATATTCCTTTCCCTCCCCTAGCAGTTGATGGGGTATTCCTTTCCCTCCCCTAGCAGTTTCCCTGAACTGCCAATCCCATCCCCCCTTGACAGTTTTCCACTACTGCCCAACTTTCTTATAGCGTTATAATTGTTCAAGGTCACCTTATGAGTGAGTAGATATGGAACTCAGTTCTTTGTTTCTTTGACAAATCACTGAGTATGATCTACTCCAAATCCATGCAAGTTGCTGAAAATCCATATATTTGTCCTTCTTTATGGCTGCATAATATACCATGGAGTATTTATACCACAATTTTTTTATTGAGTCCAGCTTCAATGGGCAACATGGTTGGTTCAATGTTTTCGCTATTGTGAAGAGAGCTGCAACAAACATACGTGTACAAATATCTTTGTCATAGAATAATTTGAGTTCCTCCAGGTATATTACTCATAGGGGAATTGCTGGGCCATACGGAAGGTCAAATTCTACTTCTTTAATAAATCACCACACTGTCTTCAAAAGAGGTTGTACTAGTCTGCACTCCCAGCAGTGTAGAAGCGTTCCTGTTCTCCACATCCTTGCCAACATCTGTCATTGTTTGTTTAATTAATGATGGCCATTCATACAGGGGATAGGTGGTATCTTAGTGTGGTTTTCATTTGCATTTCTCTGATGATGAATGAGGCTGAGCACTTTTTCATGTGCTTGTTGCCTGCCCATATATCTTATTTTGAGAAGTGTCTATTCATGTCTTTTGCCCACTTTTTAAAAGGGCTGTTTGTTTGTTTGTTTTTATTTTGGCGTGTTTGAGTTCCTTGTAGATCCTAGATGTTAGGCCTTTGTGAGATATATAATTGGCAATTTTTTTTTCCATTCTGTGCACTGTCTACCTGCTCTCTTGATGGTTTCTTTTGCTTTGCAGAAATTCATTAATTCGATGACATCCTACTTGTTTATCTTATTTCTTAAGGTATTGGACTTTAGGGTTCTGAAAAGAAATTGGTTCCCAGTTCCAATTTCCATAATCGTGTCTCCTGCACTTTCTAAGATTCTTATAGGATGAGGTTTTACTTTTAAAACTGCGTTTATGATATACCATAGGCTTGGTAAGATGTTTCTTCATTTTCTTTTGTTTCCAAGAATCTTTTAATTTCTTCTTTGATTATAGTGTTGACCCAGTCATTGTTCAGCATCATGCTGTG
>NW_006964105.1:3444-4527 GCF_000164805.1 Carlito syrichta
GATGAAATTTTTCTTGCCAGAATCTCTGTTACAATTTCTTTCAGTGTTTCATCTTGTCTTTCTTGAGTCTTGTTCACTTTTACCAACTATTACTGATCCGTGTCATGTTCTGGGGCCAGTCGTTTGTGTCTTCTGTTGTTTGGGCACCAAGGTCTGATTTCTAATGAGTTTTGTTTTTGGTAGACTTGGAATTGCCTGAGGGCATCCTTTGACTTTTCCTCATTTGTGACAGAGCTCTTGTTTTTATCTTCTTTTTTTTTTTTTTTTAGTTGGAGTCTCACTCCTGGCCACTGTAGCCTTGACCAGCTGGGCTGTGGTGATCCTTCCACCTCAGCCTTCCAAGTAGCCAGAATTACAAGCACGTGCTACCATGCCTGGCTGATTTTTTTATTTATTGTAGAGATGTGATCTCTCCAATTTGCCCCGGTGGGTCTCGAACCCATGGGCTCAGGCAATCCAATCACCTTAGCCTCCCAAAGCATGGGATTACAGGCTGAGCCACCAAGCCCGGCTTGTTTTTGTCTTTACTTCTGTTAGTCAGTGTCAGTGGGAGAGGCTGTTTCTTCTGATATTTGCTCAGTTCACTATTCTTCTCTGATCCAGGCTATGGGTTTGTTCACTGATCTCTTTGGAATAATTCCTTGTCCTTTTCTGGCCACACCCTTTGTCCTACATCTGGATCAGGGTAGGGGTTGGGACCCTTGGAACTCAGCACTCATCAAGTCCTTCCCGATAAAATATTTCATCATCCTTCCTTGTCATGTCAACATGTCCAATTCCATTACTGGGAAGGGACATTATGACAAAAATTGGAACTTGTATTATTCTTTTGTTCTGCTTTTAATTTTTATTTAAAATTGTAGGATACAATTCAGGGCTAGGTATACAAATGTTCACCTTGCAGTGTCCCCCCCAGACAGATATCAGCTACTGTCAATCCCACTCCCCATCCCATCCTCTTCCCCGTTGTTTCCCTTCCACTTTCAATTCTTTTCTTACACTAAGAAAGGTAGTTGTTCAAGCCCCACTGATGAGTGAGACATATGATGATACTCAACTTCTTGGATTCTGTGAGAGAAATTT
>NW_006964106.1:0-640 GCF_000164805.1 Carlito syrichta
CTGCATGGCACACCTCATTGATGTCCCTGCAGAGTGCTTCAGCGTCTGCAATGTGGCATGTCTTCTCAACGTATCTGCAATCTGCCTCCTTGGCATCACAGTGGCATGCCTCCTTGGCACTCCCGTGGCACACCTCCTTGTTGTCCTCATGTCATGCTTATTTAGCCTACCTTTAGCCTCACCATGGCATCCTTCCTCAGTCTCCCTGTAGTGTGCCTCCTTGGCATCCCTGCAGCACACCTCCTCATCCTCCCTGTGGTTTGGCTTGTTGGCATCCCTACAGTATGCCTCACCATCATCCCCGTGGTGTGCCTCCTCAACGACCATGCAGCATGCCTCCCTGACCTCCCCATGGTAAGCTTCCATAGTCTTCTTGTGGCGTGCCTTCTCGGCCTCCCCACAGCACCCCTTCTCATCATGAACGCAGCGTGACGCACCTTCCTGGCTTCCCTGTTGTGTGCCTCCTCGGTCTCCCTATGACACACCTCTTCAGCCTTCCTACTGCAAACTACCCCTCCGTGACTTTACCATGGCATGCCTCCTTGGCATACTCGTGGCATGCCTCCTCAAACTCCCTGCAGTGTGCCTACTCAGCGACCCTGTGGCATGCATCCTTGGCATTTCCCCAGGACCCCACATC
>NW_006964107.1:0-1273 GCF_000164805.1 Carlito syrichta
AGATGGTAGGAAATGGATGATATGAATGGAGATGAACTGTATGGAATGGAGTGGAATGGAAAATAATGGAATGGAATGGAGAGGAATAGAATGGAATGGAATGGAGAGGAATGCAATAGAATGGTATGGAATGGAATGAAATGTAGCAGAATACAATGGAATGAAGAGGAATAGAATGGAGATGAATGGAATGGACTCGAGTGGAGAGTAATGCAATGGAATGGAAAGGAATGGAATGGAGAGGAATGGAATGGAATGGAGAGGAATGGAATGGAATGGAGAGGAATGGAATGGAATGGAGAGGAATGGAATGGAATGGAGAGAAATGGAATGGAGAAGTATTGTGTGCAATTGAATGGAATGGAGAAGAATGGAATGGGATGGAATGGTTGGAATGGAATGAGAGTCATGGAATGGAGAGATATGGAATGGAATGAAATGGAGGGAAATGGAATGGGATGGAATGCAATGGAGAGGAATGGAATGGAATGGAAAGGAAAGGAATGAAATGCAGAGGAATGGAATGGAATGGAAAGGAAAGGAATGGAAGGGAATGGAATGGAGACTAACGGAATGGAATTGAATGAAATGGAGAGGAATGGAAAGGAATAGAGGAATGGAAAGGATTGGAGAAAAATGGAATGGAGAGGAATAGAATGGAGAGGAATGGAATGGAGAAATATTGTATGGAATGGAGTGGAATGGAATGGATTGGATTGGAATGAAATGGAATGGAATGTAGAGAAATGGTATGGAATGGAATGAAATGGAATGGAATGGAATGGAGAGGAATGGAATGGAAAGGAATGCAGAGGAATGGAATCAAATGGAGAGGAATGGAATGGAATGGAATGGAGAAGAATGGAATGGGATGGAGAGGAATGGAATGGAATGGATAGGAATGAATTGGAGAGGAATGAAATGGAATGGAATGGAGAGCAACGGAATGGAATGGAATGGAATTGAAAGAAGTGGAGATGAATGGAATGGAATGGAAAGGAGAGGAATGGAATGGAATGGATTGGAATGCAACGGAATGAGAGGAATGGAATGGCGAGGAATTGTATGGAATGGAGAGGAATGGAATGGATTTGAATGGAATTGAATGGAATGGAATGGAATGGCATTGAATAGAACAGGATGAAATGGATATGAATGGAATGAGATGGAATGGAATGGAATGGAGAGCAGTGGAAAGGAATGGAATGCAATGGAATGGAATGGAATGGCAAGGAATGCAATGGAGAGGAATGGAATGAAATGGAATGGAATG
>NW_006964108.1:0-1108 GCF_000164805.1 Carlito syrichta
CACCATGTTTTTTTGAAATTTTGTTTAGAGCTGCAAAAAGCATACTGGTGAAGGTATCATATTGGTAAAAGGATTTGAGTTCCTCCAGGTATATTCTCGATAGGGAAATTACTGAGTCACATGATAGATCAATATCTTGTCCCTTTACAAACCACAACACTGTTTTCCAACGATGTTGCTCTACTTTTCAGTCCACATGCAGTGTAGAAGCATTTATTTCTTCCCAGATCCTTACCTGCCTCTGTTATTGTTTGTTTCATTAATGATGGTCAGTGCTACAGAGGGTATGTGGTATTTCAAAGTGGTTTCATTTGCATTTCTTTGAGGATGAGAAAGGCTGAGCAATTTTCATGTGTCTGCTGGCTGCTGTATTTTGAACCATTTAGAGTCAATGTGTATGGTGATAGATAGGTGACCTGTTTTTTCAAATATGAGTGGGTTGAGAATTGGAGGATTTCATTCTCTGTCCTGAACCATTGGCCTATGGACCTATTCTCTTCTTATGAGAAGTGTCCAATCATGTATTTTGCACACTTTTCAAAGGGAATGTTTCTCTGATTTTTCTGAGTGTTTGAGTTTTTTGTAAATCCTAGATGTTATGCCTTTTTACAGATATATAGGTGGAGAATCGTTTTTCTCATTCTGCTGGCTATATCCCTGCTCTTCTGATTCTTTATTTTGATTTGCAGCAGTATATTAATTTGATGAGATCCCACTTGTCTAACTTACTTCTTAAGGCATTGGTATTTAGGGCTCTGAAGTGGAATTCGTTGCGGATGCAGTTTCCTTAATGGTCTCTCCGGCGTTTTCTAAGATTATTACACTCTGGTGTTTTAAGTTTAGTTTTTTGAACCATTTAGAGTCAATGTGTATGGTGATAGATAGGTGACCTGTTTTTTCAAATATGAGTGGGTTGAGAATTGGAGGATTTCATTCTCTGTCCTGAACCATTGGCCTATGGACCTATTCTTCTATCAATACCTGGCTGTTTTGATTACTGTAAAACATATAGTAAAATTTGAAGTCTGGAAATTGCAATAGCTCCTGCTTTGCTTCTTTTGATAAGATTCTTTTGGCTATTTCATGATTTGTTTATGGTTTCATATGA
>NW_006964109.1:0-810 GCF_000164805.1 Carlito syrichta
CATTTGTCCCTAACAGACTTACACAATTTTATCAAAACGAAGACATGCTATCTTAACAGCTATTTGAAGACCTTGAACACTTAGGGACCCAGAGACCAGCTCTGCAGCATCCTTTGATACTGTTCTCTCCTACAAAATATAAGATGAATTTGCCTATATGATAACATTTGAAATACTCAGGAATGCACTTGTATGACTCCTGCTGGTTGGAACAAGAGATGGCATGAGGAAAGTCAGTAAATTGGAAGGTGGACCATTAAAATCTGAAAGATCATAAATTGGGTGCCACGGTAACCTGTTGCCTTTGCCACTGATGAAGCACACAGTGAAAGCTTCAGCAAGCTCCGTGCTTCTGCTTAGAGGACTACAGTGACTGAGTTGGAGTTTTTGCTGCAACCTGATTGTGGACATCGCCATGTTAACTGTAGGCTGTCCCAACTGGGAAAGCTCAGAAACCAGAGTGCCTGCACCACTGCTGAGGAAGGTTCCTGATTTCCTCACATCCTTTGCTTCCTTACAGCAAACTCGGATTCCCTGAGGTAACTTGTGCAAATCATTTCCTCACCACCTGAAAGAGCTTAATGAAGACTTAGACAAAGTAGGAGCTTCTTTGCTGTCATCACTTGGGTGAAGTCCGCTCCCTAATCCAGGAACAAGACCTACATTACATAAGAAGCCCTTTGTGAGCCATGGTAGGTTAAACAGAGCCTTGGTGTATGGAGCAGACATTAAAATCCACTGTCTCACATAGACATCAAGCAAAATGAAAAACCAGTGGCTGCTACAGGAGCACAGCTACGATTCATTCTG
>NW_006964110.1:0-818 GCF_000164805.1 Carlito syrichta
AATGAGGAAGTACTACAGGACACATGAAGAGGATTCTGTGGGACAGGGTTTTCTAAAGGTTAATTTTGTTACCAAAAACTGGTCTGATATTGCTAAAATGTTGCAGAAACTTAAGTGGATGGAATGAGAAACCAATAGAAGAATTACTTAAAGGGGACAAAAAAGTTTGTAAAATGGTATGGAATAAATAAAAAACCAAGAAGTAAAGAAAAATGCAAATAAATGTATGAGGGAGAATTTTTGGTAAGGAAAACTATAAAGGAAAAATAAAATTGAAAGGATTAGATGGTGGAGCTTAATATTGTGGCTGACAGGTCGGGCTGTAAGAATCTCCGTGGAGGCAAATGACAGTACAGACTCTCGGTGTGAGTATGTGGGCACTGATGGGAGCACGAATGTCCTTCTGAAGGGATACTTGATTGCATGCACCCAGGTCCCCCTCTGAGGGCGACTGCAAGCCCCCAAAACCCTGAAATTAGAGGGCAGCTCACAAGATCATGTGAGGAAATGTCTGCTGCCTCCAAGAAAGCACCTGAGAAAAGCCTGCTGAATCCAGCTGATTCGCTTGGCCAGGATGCACAACATCGCCTGTCATACTGGAGCCGCTGGAGTGCAAGATTACTGGAGAGAGAGCTTCAGCACCCAGTAGGGAGCTGGAAGTGGTTTCAGACTGGGTCCAGAGTTCTGAACTGTAATTGGCAGATCAACTACTCAGAGCTTGATCGTGGTCCAGAGGAATACCCTATAGCACCAACTGCAGAGGGACCTAATGTGTGCTGTGTTCCAAGCACACGAGCTCTACCTTGATCCAGCCGCAG
>NW_006964111.1:0-740 GCF_000164805.1 Carlito syrichta
TTTCTTAATTTGTGTTCAAGTACAGAAATAATATCAGCAAATATAATTTTTCTTTCCTTCTTAGAACTCTGGTGACTATCTGAAAATGGACAATGACATTTAATATTAAAAATATTATTATAGCACATATGCCATATATTAAATGGGTACACTACCCATTTGGAATCTGAAAATTCCATGGTAGTATCAACCAACAAACACCGCGCCTTTCCCAGAGTCACTGTTTTTCTTATTAAGAACAAAACAGTGAGTTTGTTCTGTACTTATTGGTTCTCACTTATATATTTCTGTGCTGAAAGTCTTTTGTTTTTTTTAGTTTGCTTTCATCTCTTGGCCTTGGAACTCCTAAATTTTCCAAGGATTGTATCCTTTTTCTGTTGATATTTATTTTTATTCCACTGTGGTCTGAGAAGGTGCATGGCAAAATTTCATTCTTATGAAATTTGTTTATGTTTGACTTACGGTCAATGCTGTGGTCTATCTCAGATTACATTCAATGTGGTGATGAATAGAATGTATGTTCTGTGGTCGTTGGGTGGAGTTTTCTGTAGGTATCAATGAAGTTCATTTGTTCGAGAGTCTTATTGAGCTTTTGGGTCTCCTTGCTGAATTTTTGTCTTGATGTTCTGTCTACGGTTGCGAGTGGGGTATTAAAGTCCTCAGCTATGATAGTTTTAGAGTCGATCTCTTTTTTTAGTTTGCTAAAGTTGCTTTATGAATGTTGGTGCCCCTATGTTGGG
>NW_006964112.1:0-749 GCF_000164805.1 Carlito syrichta
GGAGACCTTGGTTCTACAACAAATCAAAAGTTAGCTGAGTGTTGTAGCGCATGCCTGTAGTTCTGAATGGTTGAGGCGGGAGGATCGCCAGAGCCCAGCAGGTTAACGCTGGGGTGGCGTTGAGCCTGCATACCCCTGCACGCTGGGGTGACAGAGTGAGACCCCAACTCAAAACAAAAAAGATTGACAAAAAGAAATAGATTATAATGTTAATTAGCTTCAGTTCAACACTTTTTCCCTAGTTTTTTAATTCTTTTCTCTCTGGTTATAAAAGTAAAAGTGAAGCATACTTATACCTTGCAGAAAATTTGAAAAGTACAGAAAATTGTTAGGCAGTAGAATAAAAGACACTTGAAATTCTACCACAAAGAGAAAACTTCTGACCATTTTTTAAAAATGCTTTTTGCTGGGCATGGTGGTTCTTTGAGAGACTGAGGCAGGAGGATCACTTGGGGCCAGGAGTTCAAGACCAGCCTAGGTAACATAGGAAAATACCATCTCTACCAAAAAAATTATTTTAAAAGCTAGGGTGATGGGCTTGTAGTTCCAACTACTCAGGAGGCTGAGGCAGGAGGATCACTTTAGCCCAGGAGTTTGAGACTGCAGTGAACTATGATTGGACCACTGCACTCTAGCCTGGGTGACAGAGTGAAACTCTATCTCTAAAAAATACTATTACTAAAACGATGTTTTTAAAAAGACTTATTGATGTCATTTAAAATATTTTTGTACTATTTCTACTTTATGGA
>NW_006964113.1:0-8844 GCF_000164805.1 Carlito syrichta
CAGACATAGAATGGCAAAATAGATGAAATATCATGAGGCAACAATATATTGTCTCTAAGAGACTCATCTCACCAGAAAGGACACTCACAGACTCAAAGTAAGAAGATGGGAAGCAAAATTTCAGGTGAATGGAATGCAAAAGAAAGCTGAAGTTGCAATCTTAATCTCAGACAAAATACCCTTTAAGCTACCAAAAATTAAAAAAAGACGAAGGTCCTATATAATGATAAAAGGTTCAATCCATCAATGATAAATATCCATCCTAAACATATATGCACCCAACATAGGGGCACCAATGTTCATAAAGCAACTTCTAGGCAAACTAAAAAAAGAGATCGACTCTAAAACTATCATAGCTGAGGACTTTAATACCCCACTCACAACCCTAGACAGAACATCAAGACAAAAATTCAGCAAGGAGACCCAAAAGCTCAATGAGACTCTCGAACAAATGAACTTCATTGATACCTACAGAAAACTCCACCCAACGACCACAGAACATACATTCTACTCATCACCACATTGAATGTAATCTGAGATTGACCACATCATTGACCGTAAGTCAAACATAAACAAATTTCATAAGATTGAAATTTTGCCATGCACCTTCTCAGACCACAGTGGAATAAAAATAAATATCAACAGAAAAAGGATACAATCCTTGGAAAATTTAGGAGTTCCAAGGCCAAGAGATGAAAGCAAACTAAAAAAACAAAAGATTTTCAGCACAGAAATACATAAGTGAGAACCAATAAGTACAGAACAAACTCACTGTTTTGTTCTTAATAAGAAAAACAGTGACTCTGGGAAAGGCGCGGTGTTTGTTGGTTGATACTACCATGGAATTTTCAGATTCCAAATGGGTAGTGTACCCATTTAATACATGGCATATGTGCTATAATAATATTTTTAATATTAAATGTCATTGTCCATTTTCAGATAGTCACCAGAGTTCTAAGAAGGAAAGAAAAATTATATTTGCCGATATTATTTCTGTACCTGAACACAAATTAAGAAATTGGCTCAGAAGGGGGTCGAGAAAAAAAATCACCAACAACCGAATTCCCATTTGTTTTAAACATGGTTCTAAACATCTTTTTTGATGACTGTTTATTGTTTGCTGCAAGTGAACTTCTTATAAAGTCTCTTATTTTATGATATGGGGACAAAATATGCAAAGTTAATCCAGGATGAAAAGAGCAAGGAGACATTCATGCCTCATATCTCAGGAAATGTCTGACTGTGGACTCAACCAGTGTCACAAAACCACCATCTGGTGGCAGTGTACTTAAATAACAGGATAGCTAAACATTACATAAAGATCTTCGAAATTTTGACCCAGTCCCATTAAAGTCATTTTGTGGTACCAGATCAATACTTGATTCTCTCTCCAGAATGAGAGATTTAAGAACCAGAAAATTAAGACACCAGAAGCCTTGGTCAGGGGGTGAAGTAACTACAGAATGTAGGCTTATATCAACAGCAACACTGTATACAACATTTTCCAGTGAGTGATACTCTTACCTCTAGCAGGCAAGCGCGGGTGGTAAAGAAGAGACCACACTGAGGATAAGATGGCTGAGCAGAGACCTGAAGAAGATTGGATGAAAGCCATACAATTATCTAATAAGACAAGTGGAGGAAGCAACAAGTTCAAAGGCCCTGAGGCAGGACCATGTTTGACTTCTCAGGTACAGCAAGGAGGTTAGTGCAGCTCAAGTAGGGAGCAAAGGTAAGGGGGCAAATGCATATAGTGAAAGAGGTGGGCAGGGATCAGAGCCTTGCCTTTACCCTAGTTTCTAGAAGCTGTCTACATTGGCCCCTTCCTCTATCTTCAAAGCCAGCAACTATGGATTGAGTCCTTCTCACACTACCATCCTTCTGGTTTTGTCTCTCCCTGCCTCCCTCTTCCTTATAGCAGTCCCCCCCTTATGTATTCCAAGACCCCCAGTGGATGTCTGAATCTGCGGATAGTACTGAGCCCTATGTATACTATCTTTTTCCTATAATAAAGTTTAATTTATAAATTGGGCACAGTAAGAGTTTAACAACAATAACTGACACTAAGATAGAACAATAACAATATACTGTAATAAAATTTATGTGAATGTAGTCCCTCTCTCTAAATCTCCTATTTATACTGTACTCAGCTCTTATTAAGTTGCCATCGTTCAGCTTTTCACTTAAAGAAAGTGTTTTATGGTTTTTCCTTGGCATATCCAAATAGTCAGTGTCACTCCTCTTGTACTTTGGGACCATTATAAAAGTAAAATAAGGGTGACTTGAATGCAAGCACTGTGCACTGCGACAGTCAACTCATGACCAAGAAGTCCACTCAACAGGTAGGCATCATCTGCTGGGAGTTTATACTAGATGAAGGGATGATTCCTGTTCTGGGTGGCACAGCACAGGATGAGATTTCAACACACTACTCAGAACGGTGGGCAATTTAAAACTTACTAATCACTAATTTCTGAAATTTTCCATTTAATATTTTCAGGCTGCAGTTGGCCATGGGTAACTGAAACCTCAGAAAGTAAAATCGTAGATATGGGGAGACCACTGTGTGTGACTCCTTCTGATTATATCGGGCCCATTCAAATAATCCACGGCAATCTCCCATTTTAGAGTCAGCTGTTTAGCAATCTGAATGCCATCTGCAATCTAATTTTCATTTGCCACATAATCTGACATAGTCACAGGTTCCAGGGATTAGGATGCAGGCATTTCAGAGAGGCCATTTTTCTGCCTACCACAGAGCATTAGAAAGCAGATTTGACAGGCAACCAAAAGGTGGACATTCGATACACTGACTTGGAAAACACAGCTAGGGTGTGCAGAAAAAAGAGATGATAGGTCAGCTGAGAGCAAAATGAGAGACTCTACTGGTCACTTCCAAAACTCACCAACTGCAAGCCAGTCCTAAGAAACAAGTGTACACCATAGCTTTTTATGTCATTTCACTATAAAAAAAAATTTCAATGATCATGTGAAGGTGAAGGAGTTATGTAGACTGAATTTTGCCAGGAATTCTCCAGATCTTTACACAGCCTTCCCTAAGAACATTTAATATTTATTCCATATAATAGTTTCTGTAAATTAAACCTCTTAATTGAACTTTATGATAAGAGTGCTCGTCCTGTATTTCAGATACTCCCTGGAGTGCAACATTCCAGAAAACTACTTACCTGAGGAAATCATGAAAACGTGCATGGTTCAACACCAACTAAGATATGCGGGCAAAGCAGTTTCCAGCACATCATCATTATTCTACACTTGCAAAATCATTGTGCAGGTATTAGAGGTTGTCGTTCCCATTTTAGAGATGAGAAAACAAAGACTCAAAGGCTAATTACAGAAAGCAAGCTAAGTGCAGAACTCAGACTCAAATCCTTAACTTCTCATTCCAGGCTTAGCTTTCTTTTTAAGATACCACATATCTCCAAGCAATCAAACGTCCTATGATAGATGTGCTTAGAGGGTTTGACTCAAATTATGTCCTCATCTCCAGGGACTCCCAAATATCTAATCCCTTGCAGAAGTTTTAATCTAGAGGTATTAGGAAAGGTGTATCTATACCTACAGTGGATAATGCAAATCAAACACAGTACCTCTGTATCATGGTCTTATTATTAAGTGGCAATTATACAATTTTGACATTACACTCAGAAAAACATAATCCAACTACTTATGGAGCATAACAGTCTATCAGGAATAATTCATGCTCTTCTCCTGAAACTTTTACTGTTATAGCAACAGAGACCAAGAAGGCTAGAAAGACACCCAGGGACAGGCAGTGGTGGCTCACGCCTCTAAACACAGCACTTTGGGAGGGGGCTCAGGATTGCTTGAGGCAAGCTTGGGCAACATAGCAAGATCTTTTCTCTACAGAAAAAAATAAAAAACAAACTTAAGTTAGCCAGGTGTGGTGGCATGCACTTATAATTTTAGCTACTCAGGAGGCTGAGGTAGAAGGATCACTTGAGCCCAGGAGTGTGAGGCTGCAGTGAACTATGATTACACCACTGCACTCCAGCCTGAGTGACAGAGTAAGACCTTGTCTCTAAAAAAAATTTTTTAAGGTAAAAAGAAAGACACTCAGCTCATGATATTCTGCTATGTGACTGTAGGAATGTCACTTTTCCTTCCAAAGTCTTAATCTCTTTATTTGTAAAACAGGGATAAGAAAGTATCTATTTCATGAGGCTACTGTAAGGAATAAATGAGATAATATTGTGTGGTGTAGGAACCTGATGGGGGAGACTCTAGCCCACAGAACTTGTTTAAGTGGGTTTCTCTTTCTTGTACCCCAAATAATCTCAAAAAATTGTATGTGAAAGAGCTTAGAACAATTCTTAGTCAGAGTCCCCAAGAAATGTGAGTGTTCTCTCTTTTCAAAAGCTTGGAGTACTGTACATAGAAAGTTCTTCTTTTGTTCACTAATTCAGTGATTCATAATCCTTCATACACTGAGCACCTATCATGTACCAAGCACTGTTCTGGGTACTGGCAAGGAACAAGATGGACAAGATCGCTACTCCCATGTAGTTTACTTTCTAGTGAGGGGAAGAAAAGTAATTAGGATGACTTTGAGGAGTAAAATCTACACCAAAGAAAATAAAAGTGCTACAAGATCAGAAGTGGAAAAAAGTCTTTAAATTAGGCAGTCAGGAAAGGTCTTTTTAAGGAGCCAAAATTTGAGCTAACACCTAAAGGATACATAAGGATACACCAATAGTTTAGGGACCACTGGACAGAGTATTGCAGAAAGAGGGAACTGAGAATAAAAAGGAGTGGGAATGTGCTTGGTGCAGTCCCCAAACATAAACAGTTTGTTGTTAGGGCAAGATTTCTGAGTGAGCCTGTCCTGTAGATAGGCCAGTCAATCTGAAAAGTGAAAACCAAAATACTTATTTATTATTATTATTATTATTACTTATTATTACTTTCACAATGCCAGAAGACAATACTTTCAGTAGAAAAGAGCTTTAAGACAAATAAAAGGAAGAGTTGTGGGTTTGAATCCCAGCCTCACATTTTGAGCAAGTTCCTGAACCTCTCTATGCCTCAGTTCCCTCACCTGTCAAGCATAGGCAATAACAGGACTGACCTCATGAGGTACCTGGGAAGCCTGAATGAATTCAACACTCAGAACAGAGCCTGTCTCATATTGAGTACAATATGTGTCTATTGCCATGGCTGCTTACTACTGTACCCACTGTGATTCTTTCAGATCCAAATTTTCATCTCCTTGTCCCATCCCAAAATAACCAGCACTTGTCCCTGATTTTTGTTTTAGGTTTAGAGCAACACGAGTACATCCACCTATTCTAACGTGCACCAGTTCCACTCTTCATCCACTCCTTCATGATGATCCTATCACCCCTAAATTTAGGATCTAAGGCAGTCCATCCCCCTGCAAGGGATTAAAACACTGTTTTTGAATATGAGCAGTAACAGTTGTCTTGCCATCTTTTCCTTGTCAAATAAAATGATGTGGAAAGGAAATCCTATATATGAAGTACAACAAAGGCTGTGTTTATATAAACAATATTTTCAAATCATTTTCAAACAAAACTGATCTCAATTTATGCAGTAAATAGTTTAAGGAACAAACAAAAATGAGAGGAGGAAAAAAGAAAAAGGAAAAGACACTACCCTGGAAAAGGGTGTCTCTTTCAATTGATTACTGTCTTCTTTGGTGCCTCTTAGTATAATGCTGATATTTTGTTCACAGAAGTCCCTTCAGATTTGTGCTACATTTATTCCTAGTCATTTTATCTCTCTGGTAAGTCCTATATCTAGAATATTTTTCCCGTTATATTTGTATAATGGTTGGCATCGACATATAGGGAAACTATAAGTTTTGCATAATCATTTTCTTATCATCCACCTTAATGAATTCAGTTCTTGTTTCCAATAAATTAATGGGGGAATTGGTTTCCAAAAAGAGTTTAAATTACTTGCAAATACTGATAATTTTGTATCTCCCTTTCTTCTTTTTCTCATCAAATTGTATTGTCTAATAACTCCTGAACAATGATAAATAATAGTAATGGCATTACTATTAAGCATTCTGATCTTGTTCTGGATTTAATGAGAATACCTCTTATTTTGAACCACTAAAGATGATGTGGCTTTGGATATGATTTCTATTTTAACAGCAGGTTATTCTAAAAATCAGGAATAGATATTTATATTTTATCAGAAATATTTTTAGCATCCATAAATTACAGATTTTTCTCATTTACCTATATTAACAGTAAATTACATTATTAAATTTTCCAAGATTGAACTACCCTTCCATTCTTGGAATAAATCCCATTTTGTCAAGAATTATATAACCCTGCAATGTAATCATTTATCTATCCCTTTCTCCATTCTATGAGCTCTTTCAGATCACTGGCCATGATTGGTTCATGTCTCAGCCCAGCACACAGCACATAATAAACAATGCATGTCTAATAGATAAATGAGTGAATGAATAAATGACAAGTACAATGAACCTCCTCAAGCCAATCTTTTGTATTTCATCCCAGTTAACATACTAGATTAGACTTGACTCAATGGCTCAGCCTGTAATCCCAACACTTTGGGAGGCCGAAGCGAGTGGATTGCCCAAGCCCGCGGGTTTGAGACCAGCCCGGGCAACTTGGTGAGACTTCGTCTCTACAATAAAATAAAAAGTAGCCGGGCGTGGTAGTGTGCGTCTGTAGTTCCAGCTGCTGAGAAGGCTGAGGCGGAAGGATCACCAGAGCCCAGCAGGTCAATGCTGCGATGACTATGAGCATGTGTGCCACTGCACTGCAGTCTGGGTGGGGGAATAAGACTCCAATTCAATAAATAAATAAATAAATAAAAATACTAGATTAGAAAGCTCGTGTGCCTGTTACAGAGAGGGGACATTATATGTTTAATGGACATCAAGTTTAACTGGCCCCAACTTTTCTAGCAACAGAACCCTTGAATTCCCTCTTTCTCTGTGGGAAAGCTATTCCCTGTGGTTCCAATGGGGCTCACCCTGCTTCTCTACTTCTCCACAACTATCCCAGGTCAAAGGGTGGCTCTAGCTCCCAGGTCTGATAATCCCATATAATTATGGCCTTAGGGATGGGCACAGAACCCAACCTGGGCCAAAAACATCTTCAGGAATTTTCTACAGAACCTCTTAAGAAAAATCAACAATGGCCAGGGCCAGGTGCAGTAGCTCACACTTGTAATCCCAGCATTTGGGAGGCTGAGACAAGAGGATTACTTGAACACAGGATCTCAAGACCAGCCTGAACAATATCCTAAGACCCCATATCAGTAAAAATAAATAACAAAAATAAAATAAAGATTGACAAATATAAAATGTTTGCCTAGAATTGTTTCTTACTATCTTTCCTAAAATGTGGTGAGACAGCCTACCTGAGAAAGAAACCAGGAAGAGACATACATGGCAAAGAATGGAAATAAAAAGAGCCTATGTGACATTCTTTCAGCTCGTGGATCCAGTTTTTCCTGAAGTCAGTTACCCCTAGACTTCTCAATCACCTAAGGCAATAAATTGAAATAGTTTTAGTCCAATTTCTATCATTTGCAACTGAAAAAATATTGCCTGATTCATATGTTATTTTGTTCCCTTGTATATTCTTAAATAAGGTTGAAAAAAATTGTTTAAAAGAAGGCAATCCTAACTAGTGAGTGTTAAAAAAAAAAAAAGAATCAACTGTCTGCTTTTAATTAATGGCAAGATGGGCTGAAAAGCTCCTTTAGTGAATTATAATTTCAAAATGAAATTCCCAAGACAGTTATAGAGGAGCTTGTTAAGCCACAGAAACCAATGGAATCAAGAGATTACTTTAACAGGGCGGTGGTTCAATCAGTTCCAGAGATATCATCCATTATGCAAAACCAAAACCTTTAAAACTTTCTAACATACAGCTCTAGCAATCTTTCATTCATCTAAAATCTTGAGGCCTCTTTACAGACTTGATTTAAAAGTAAAAATGCCTGGTGTAATTTACAAAAATAAAAAATAAAATAAATAAATCATGCTAGGTTTGCTGGCGAACACCGGTGAAAGCAGGTAGATCTCAAGACTGGGAATTTCACAGGGTCTTCGTGAACAATTCTGCATTCCCAAACACTTTCAGTTCTGCAGAAACACTCAAGGTAAGCATGCTCCTGGCATCCTAAGTGCCTCCAGACTTACCCAGAGCAAGTGGCACCAGTTTCCCTTCTGGAAACTCAAGAGAATGTCAGCTTGTGGCCCAGAGAGCCTGTCCACCTCCCTACCCTAATCCATTTGTGGAGAATTCTGGCTCCAGTTACCTTGTGAAATCAGACTCTTCTCCTTCAGCTCAAGTTACAATAGACCAAATTCTAGAATCTGGTTTGATTATTCTCTAGAGAGCTACTTAAGCTTCAGGTTTTAAAATTCCTCATTCAGACATAATCTTGAAATGAAAGCCTATATGCAAATGAAAAAATACATTATGGCTTTCTCTTCAGGGCCTTCCATATTGATGGGCCTACTTACTGATACAGGATACAGGAAAGCATTGAAGGAAAATGAAGGAGAAAAGTGGGAGGAAAAGGAAAAATAGGAGAAAAAGACTGGAACGAAGAAGAGAAAGAAATTTACTGTCATAAATTCTGTATCAGGCATTTTAAATGTCATTTTATTTTATCTCCATGTAATCCTCTGGCAGTGAGTAATATTGAGTCCATTCTGCAGATGGAAAATTGAGGCTTTGTGATAATAACGTGTCCAACAGATTCTGGCTCAGAAATACAAAATATGCTCCAAACTATGTTTCTTCCATTCTACCAGCTCCCTCTTACTGAAGGGTCTAATTC
>NW_006964114.1:0-6579 GCF_000164805.1 Carlito syrichta
TCTGTGCCATTTAAACAATGCAAAATAAAGGACAGAGTGACTTGGCTTTTTTTTAATTGATAATGATTCACCACTTTTTTTTCTTCTAATGAAAGAGCAAGGAGATATGTTTATTGAGCCAACTTAGTATAAAAATTAGATGTTTTGCTAAATTATGATTATCTAAAGCAAATCTGACATGCTGCACTAGCGTTTTAGAGTCATACTTCAGGGTACAAGTACGGATGGGTTGGAATGCCAGCAGCAATGTTTTTTATTTTTTTAAGTAGGATTTATAAAGAAGACATAAAAGCTCCCAAATAGGAAGGGACTGAAAGTGGGTTGCCCAGCAATGCTATTTTTGATGTATATTATTATATCAAAGTCAAACCCAAAGTTTCTTTTCCTGCATCTTAGAGCACATAGCAGGCTCCTTTCTCAAGGTTGTGTGAAGCAGGATGCAAATGCATCAATTCCTGGCATTTGTCTGGGCAGAAAAACACAAAAAAAATCACAATGACCCTCCTTCATATTGAGATAAAAAGCTTCATCTTTCTCATCCCCTAATAAGTGCCTTAGTAATCTGGGGAAATTGTTTGGTTTCCCATTTTTGCAAAGAACTTTCAATTTGCACAAACAACCATTAAGAAGAAGCATAATCATCAACCACATATCACACAATCATCATACAGTTTGTATTTTTGCTTCCAAAAAGTCTACCTACCTCAGAAAATGATCCTTGTTTATTATCACAAGAGAAAAGAAATATAATCTTTATTTTTCTTCTGCAATGCTGTCAAGAGCTGTATGCTATTCTCTAAGGCAATCCACTTAGAGATATGGGGGTTGAAGGTCAGAGGAGGTGTTACATAGCACCCAGCACAGGTCATGTCCAAAGAAGTGATTACCGAACAGTGCTGTTAATGGGATGGACAAGTCTCAGTTGACCTCCTCCAGAAAAAGAAAATGAGAATAGTTATAGTTTCTTGGGAACTGGATGCAGAAAGCAACTCAGCTATTCTTTTCGGGTTGCTGTTCCCAGAAATAAACTCCTCTAAATTCCATCTGGAAGAGGAGTCCTCAGGTAATGGCTCTGGATATTTGATTTGAGCTGATCTTATTATGAGATGGATAAAAAAATCCATGCTTCTACTTCCATTTCAGGAGTGGCTTTCTTGATCCGGAAGGCAGGTGAAGCTTGGGGGAGGAAACTGACAGAATTACTGAACCCTGCAATTTACATCGGATAATGTTCAGGGAACCTGAGGACACCCAGCAATAATCAAATTTTTGCATTTATGAGTCACAATGGAATTGAGAAATGACTTTCCATAGTGGCGCTGTACATGTTGAAGCTCACAGTGCCATGCAAACTCATGAAGCAGAAGACCACTGATGGACTTGTTATCTCAGGAGGAGGAATACTGGCCATGTCTATAATCCCTCTTGACAGGGGCAGCAGCTCAGGAAACCTGATGTCTTCCTCATGGATTCTCAGCTAGAAAGTGAAATTCACACTGATTAGCCTCAAATCTATTCTTATATCTTCTCACTAATGGAGGCAACCAAGTATCTTATTCTTTGGTGCAACTTGGCCAGAGAACTGGAGAAACAATGTTCATAATCCCTAAATCCAATTTAGTTGTTGTTTCACATGGACTCTTCATTTAGAATGCTGGTTTAAATTAAAGAAATAAATCAATGGTATGTGTGAGGCAATGAGTCCAAGTAGCCACACCTTTTTCCTTTCTTTTTAAAAATTTTTATATATTTTTTTTAATTTTTAATTTTAAAGATGTGGGGTACAATTCAGGATTAGGTATACAAGTGGTCATCATACAAGTAAAATTTGGACCTTACCCACTTTGCCTCATTTGAGATCAGGTACCCTTACTGATGTTGTGTCACACCTTTTTCAAAAACAGCTTCAATTAAAACTTTGACCTAATTAAGACTGTCAGTCACCTATAACAGTAATTGTGGCTTCATTCCACAATTCATGACAGGCATCTGAAACTACCTTTGTATCCATGAATCTCACAACCACCCTGAGTGGTAAACAGAGGAGGGATGACCATTTCCTCTAAATACATGAGGAAACTGAGGCAGAAGGAAGTCATCTGGCTAGTTCAAGTTCTTTCCCTCACATGCTACTGATTTCGTACTGGACGACACTGTCACATAGGAGAAGCTGAAGGAATATTTAATCTATCCAAAAGTATGGTTATCAGGAGGCTCTTATTGATTAAAATAAATACAGATTCATATCATAGCTGAAGAAGACTCCCAGGACTCTACCCCTCTCTGGCCTCCTGCCATTGTCTCAGCCCAGTTGACTTTCTGTGTGTTCTTCATACTAGATGAAGTCACTGCTGTCTTGGGGCCTTTGCACATGCTAGCTCATCTCTCCATAATGCTCTCATCCCAAGATATCGATTTCAACAACATCAGCATTCTGCATTTATGTCTTTCTCCAATAACTGCCTCCTCAGGCCAACTCTTTCTGACCACCCTGTGTAAATAAGCTCCCTGTCCAGGAGCCTGGCACACTCCATCCTAGTTTTGTTTTATTTTATTTTCTTCAAAGTACTCATCATATGAATACTCAGGGATTATTTGTGCTCAGGAATAGAACCATGAGGGAAGGGATAGCATCTGTTTGGAAGGCTCGCAGCTGAATCAGGATCTGAAAACACTGCCAGGCACAGAAAGTGAATCTGAATCAGATTGATAACAAATCTGGAATGAGCAGGTAGATCTTGGAAGGATGTTCCTACCAACATATCAGTTGACGAATCAATCTACTGACTAAGTGATCTTCTGAAACCTGCAATGATTTGAACCTAGTTGTGGGGGGGGTCTATGAAAATAGTCATCCTAATGGACAATGTTTTTGTTTAAAAACAAACAAACAAAAAACACCAAACATGCCAGCCAGTCCTCTAGGAATTTTATTACATTCATAGTCATCAGTGAGTTATGGAAAAAATGAAAAGAAAATCTTGTTAATAGGTATCTGCTGTTTTCTCCTCTACAAAAGTGAATTCAAGTAAGGCATCACCACCTTTGCTAATGAATTCAGATTACAGAGGGTCACCCAAGCCAGTCTCCACTCGGTTGATTTACTTCCTCTGTAAAAATACAAATCATGGTCTTTGTCTGAATGTCAGTTTTGCCTCAGGATAGACTTTCTAGTTCTGTTCATTAACTTCAAAGATTTCAGACACTTGTTCCAACTCTAAATTCACCGGTCACCTCTCCTGAGTGGAAGATCAAAAAGCATTGGCGCTGAAGGACAGATGGCAAAGCAGAGCACATGGAGTTCAAAGCTAATCCCCCAGTCACCTGGCTGGTCCACATGTCACATGACAGCCTGTATGCTGACTGCAGAGAGGGGAGGGGTCACAGGAAGGCAGGCTGAAAGCACACTCACTAGAGTGGGAGCAGGGATGACCAGGTTCCGGCCACAGATGGAGTCAACCATCTGCAGTGTCTGCCCATGAGCAGATCCAGGTTGCCCTTGGACCCAGAGTCTGGGTCTAGTTTCCCTGCAGACTCCTCCCATGAAGGCCCCCTGACTACCCCCCCACTTCTCCTGTGGCTGGATCCCAGGCATCCTGATGTCCCAGCAGGGTCTTTCACCCTTCTATCTGCCTGATATGAAGCCAATTCTACCTCAAAAGGTAACATGTCTTTGCTTTCTTACCCTGTGATGTTTCTATCATACCATTACTCAGTCTCTCAGATTATCTGGTTTATTTTATTGTTATTGTCTGTCTCCCACTCTGTCTTGTGAATTCCATGAGCATGACGTTCAGGCCCCCTCCCATAGTGCCCTAACAGAGGGTCAGACACAGAGCCTAGAGTTAGTAGATGCTCAATAAATACTTGTCAAGTCAACCCATAGCAAAGTGTTATTTGCCTCTGCCCATACCTTTCTAGGCAGGAATACTAACTAATTAGTGGTTAAAGAAATAATCCCAGAAACACCTACTGACATAGGTGATTTAGAACTGACTATGAGTTTTGTCTCTCTAATATCGAACTGCTTGCTAATAAGGCTTAATTCAATCAAACACCAAGTAGAAGTCCCTGATTTTAGAAATCATGGCCTCTCATAGAATCAGAGAGTGGAATGATGGTTACACATGTGACAAATTATATAGGACTAGACACAAGGGCATGTGCATAAGCGCATGCGCACGCACACACTACACACACACACTCACACAAGATTTATACACAGCACTGGTAAAACCTGAATAGGCTCTGTGGATCGTGGCAGTTGATGAACACTTTTTTCATCCAGGGAAACAACAAAAATAATTGCTCTGGGAGAGATCAGGTGAATAGGGAGGGTGGGTCATGGGAGTCATGCCATTTTTGATTAAAAACTGCTGGACACTCAGCTTCAGCACAAAAGGGCAGATGCACTCATAAACAACCCATCACTTAATGGGCTCTGGGGATTTTATTGATATTATACCACAGTTTTGCAAGATGCTACCATTGGGAGACTAGATCATGAATATAACATAGCTTCTTGTACATTTTAAAAATCTTCTTGTGAATCTATAATTACTTCAAAATAAAAAATTAAATAAATTATGGTCAGCACTTGTACTCATCCAAAGAGGTGAAAGGGACAGTGTGAGATTAGCAAATGTAGACAGGTACATGGCAACATTATGCTTGAACTTCTTTTTGAGCTAGTCAGAAAGAATTAAAGAAAATGCAGAACAGATCACTCATGCTTTCTGTTTTTGTGTTGTTTTGCCTTCTGTTGAAATGCATGACCTGAAATCATCACGCTGTTAAGGACTATGTGTCCTCCCCTTTGGGAACTCTAGAATATACAGTAGCAGTTTACCCTCCTGAGTCTAAATTTCATGGTTTTCTCCTTCAGACTCCACCCACCCAACATATTCATTGTGAGTCATCATGGTTGAGCCTCTCCATGTTCTACACTGTTACATAGACTTGGACTTTTGTTGCATAGACTCAAGTGTATCCTTGGTTGTCTTTTCCTTCCATGAGAACACAAGCTCCACAGTGGTAGACTGTATTTTTTGTTCCTTTATGTCCCAGGGACTGGCATGTAATAGGGGCTCAGTCAACATCTTTTATATATTTTGAGATAAATGATTGCCCTGGGCTAGCAGAGGAAGCTATACATTCAGTGACCTCATGGCCACCACTACCCAAGTTGTTACAACTATGAGTTGGACAAAGGAATCCCTTTCTCAAAATACTTTGTACCTGCCTATTAGAAAGCTGTAATCAAATGCTGATTTGGTCAGAACAAGACTCCATGCGGCCACTTGCTGCTAAGTTGCACTGCCAGACTCTTAAAATTACCCCATCTACAATGGGAATTACGCCATCTTGGTTGTGGTGAATTTGTGTAGACCACGATCTATGACACCTGAATTTGGGTTCAGGTATACAAGGGGGGAACCAAAAAACTCCAGAATTTATTTATTAAAAATTGTGTGCTCATTCTTACATGTTTAAACTTCAGCCACTTTTAACATACTCTCTGTTTGATGCAATACAATGATCGAGACACTTTTTCCATGACTCAAAACAGTTTTTGAACTCATAAATTTTGAAGCCTTTTAGTGCTTTTGCTGTTTTTTGTTTCTCCACTTTCACATGAGCAAAACATTCCCCTTTGAGGACTTTTTTTTTTACCCAGGGAAACAAAAAAAAGTTGCTTGAGGTGAGAGCAAGTGAATAGGGAGGGTGAGGCTTGGGAGTCATGCCATTTTCGATCAAAAACTGCTGAACACTCAGCTTCAGCACAATATGGGCAGGTGTACTTATAAGACACCCATCATGAAATGGGCAAATGTGTTGAAAACAATCACTGAAGTCAATCGCAGTCTCTCACAACAACGCCATCTAGTTCAGTTGGAGAGGGGATACTGAAAAGACAATGAAGAGGCTGGTTGATTTAGATTGTTTTAGCTGTGTTCCTCCTTCATAGGGTTACAACAAATCATATAATTCTGTGAACTCAGGGACACTGTTCACTCTAGACCATAGTTCCCAGCCAAGGGCACATTGGTAATGTCTTGAGATCCTTTGGGGTGTCACAGGTTGCAGGGGACAGAATCGGCATTTAGTGGGAATATTTTCCTTTATTTGCCAAAATGTCAGAGTAGAGGCCAAGTAGATGTTCTCGTCCTGTTCTTCGCAGTAACTCATGGGAACCCAACCTCAGGACTTCCCATCAGCTTCATTGCACCTTCTACATGATATGATGGATGCTATAAGACAACATTATCCACTCTTGTAATCCTATATTTCCCTCATTTGTATCTGAAGAGAAAATTGAGCAGCTTATTATATCTGATGGTATTTTATCCAAGTTTGGGTATTTGTAGATAATGCAGTGCGCCAAGTACTAGTACTGAGAGGAAGCTGGGAGGAAAAATGAGGGGTTATTTCTTACCCAAGAATGGAGCAGATGGGAAATAACACACACACAAAAGGAATATTTTGTCATTTGAAGAAGAAAGGCCTTCTCTCAGTCAAAATACAGATCCTTGAGTCAACCACTGAGTGGGGGTTGACAGTGATTGAAGCCATCTGTGG
>NW_006964115.1:0-735 GCF_000164805.1 Carlito syrichta
ATCGAGGATTTTGTACCAATATATCTTTTGATTCTGGAGAATATGATTATGGTCATAGATGGTCCCAGGAAACAAAAGGATTTCTAGGTCCAAATCCTTTATTAGAACTAACAAGAGGACCAGAAATATCCTGCGGATTTGTAATGACTGATTTAGGATATCCACGGAGCAAGTAGCTCTGAAAATGTAGGGAACCAGAGGCCCATGTTGCTGATTAAACCTTATCAAGAGTCCTTGTAGATTCCGGAAAATGAGAACTGCTAGAACCGGATTTCCTTTTTATTCTGAGTAAGATGCCCTGATTTTTCCGTTCGATTTGGATTCCAAATTCAGTACATCAAAAGACAGATGCCCAGAAATTTCCTAGGGACGTGGATTCTATGATTCCTGTTAACCATTGAAAGTACGTAGTAAACATTTGGCAAGTGCAAAACCCTTGTCCCGTCTCAAAATAAAAAGTGACACGGAAGGGGACGGATTACAGGGTTCATCTTAATACCAGCGGTACATCCAAATATGGCATGAAGATTCTTTTTGTCCTGGAATCTGGCCTTAGTTGTTCCGAGGAACCTAACGGACTTGTAGTGCCCAATACCCGTTTAAAACTTTTAAGAGGACCAAAATGTTCCTGGAGTTCTGAAATGACCGATTCATGATATCCACATGCTAAGTTGCTCCAAAACATTTGGGGAACTCGAAGCTCTGTTTCTTTTTTGTCCCATAGCAGACACCTTG
>NW_006964116.1:0-4069 GCF_000164805.1 Carlito syrichta
AGGAGACAGGTTTTTTCTGCACATCCACAGGTCCCCAAACCAAACAGCCCACAGCTCTCTACCAGGTGGGGACCCCTGGCACTATGCAGCTGTTACACCCTGCCTGAATACCACAGCTGTAGGGCAGTATTCTCCTGAGGTCACAGTCACAAGAGGTCACTGTTTTCACAACCACTACACCCCCAACACACACAGGAAGCTTCTGTTGCCACTGCTCCTGCAGCCTGGGGAAGAAGGAGAGAAGAGGGAGGCAGTTTACTAAAATAAGCCAATAGGCCATACTCAGCACTGCTACAAATACATTTATAATGAAAAAATTAAAAAGTAAAAAAAGAAGAAAACAATACAAAGCGTCACCTCAATAATAACAACTTGAAAACATTTTAAAAAACGAAGCCGGGCTTGTTGGCCTAGTCTGTAATCCCAACGCTTTGGGAGGCCGAGGTGAGTGGTTTGAGACCCACCTGGGCAACTTGGCGAGAACTCATCTCTACAATAAACCAAAAATTAGCTGGACATGATAGCGCGTGCCTATAGTTCCAGCTACTTGGAAACTTGAGGCTGAAGAATCACTGGAGCCCAGCAGGCTGAGGCTGCGTGACTGAGAGTGGCCACTGCACTCCAGTCTGGGTGACAGAGTGAGACTCCAACTCAAAAACAATAAAAATAAAAAAATGATAAGTAAAGTAAAAAGAGAAGAGCCTGTCCCAAAGATGAATAGGAACCAGCACACAAACACTGACAATCCCAAAAAGCCAAAATAATTTGATACTCACAAAGGATCCTGCCAACTCCCAAGCAATGAAACAAATCAGAATGATCTGTCCCTGATCACAGATGTAGAATTCAAAATATTGATGGCAGAGACTCAACGAGATTCAAGAAAAAGGGGACACCCAAATCGAAAAGGCCATGAAAACAGTACATGAAGTAAAAGATGGCCTGACTATTCTAAGAAAGAACCAAACTAAACACCCCAAAATGAAGAATTTGCTCCTGGTATTTTAAAACACAATAGCAAGCCTTAATGGTAGAATTGAACAGGCAGAGGAAAGAATTTCAGAGCTTGATGATTAATTCACTGAATTAACCCAGTTAGACAATAATAAGGAGAAAATAATTAAGAAAAAAATGAGCAAGGTCTCTGAGAGGTCTGGAAATATGTAGAGACCAAATCTACAGCTGATCAGCATTGCTAAGAAAGAAGAAAATGAGAAGAACCTGGAACAAGCCTTTCAAAATATTACCCAAGAAAATGTCCCTTATTTTGCTAGAGAGGTGGCCAAGCAGACACAAGATATTCAGAGAACTCCTGTGAATTACTATACAAGATGACCACCCCCAAGGTACATAATCATCAGACTTGTCAAAATCATGAATGAAAAACATCTGAAAGGTAGTTAAAGAGAAAGAACATATCATTTGCCAAGGAATATGGATCAGAATTTCAGCAGCCCTCTCAGAAGAATCCCACAAGTCAGAAAGGATTGGGGGCCCATTTTTAACATTAATAAAAAAACAAAAAGCAATGCCAGCCAAGAATTTCTTACCCCACCAAAGAAAGCTTCATAAATGAAAGAGAATCAAGATTCTTTCCAGATAAGTAATCCCTAAGGGACTATGTCCCCTCCAGATCAGTCCTACAAGGAATACTTAAGGGAACTCTGTACAGAACCAAATGAACAGTACCACCCACTACAAAGCACAGGTAAGCACCTAGATTACAGACTATACAAATCAATGACAGAGCTTAGAACAGTAAGCACTTTCTTAACAACAATATAACGGAAACAAACCCTCACATATCAATACCTAACTTAAATGAGTGACAAATCAGATAAAGAAATGTGATCTGTCCTTCTCTCCCTTCAAGAAACCTATCTCACTGCAAATAACACCCATAGTCTTAAGGTAAAGGGATGGAGAAAGGTCATTCATGCAAATAGAAAACAAAAAAGGGAAAGAGTCACTATTCCTATAACAGATAAAACAGATTTTAAACCAGTAAAAGTTATAAAGGGCACTATATTATCATAAAGGGCTTGATTTGTCAGCAAGAAATATTCATCTTGAATATAAACACATGAAATATGATCACCCAGATTTATAAAACAATTGATAATTAACCTAAGAGAGAACACAGACAACGATACAATAATAGTGGGAGTTTCAACACCCACTAACAACTTTAGAAAGATAATCAAGGCAGAAGACTAGCAAAGAAATCCAGGACTTAAGCTGAACACTTGACCAATTAGACCTAATAGAAATCTACAGAACATTTCATCCAACAATCACAGAATATACATTCTTCTCTTTCACACATGGAACATACTCTAAGATAGAACACACAGTCAGCCAAAAATCAAGCTTAAACAGATTTTATACCAAGCATCTTCTCAAATAGCAGTGGAATAAAAATAAATATCATCACCAACAGGAACTTAAAAAAAAACATGGAAATTAAACAGCATGCTCCTGAATGACTTTTGGGTTAACACATAAATCAAGTCAGAAATAAAAAATATTTTAGAAACAAATGAAAATAAAGGCACAACCTAACAAAACCTCTGGGATACAATATAATTGACATTGAGAGGGAAGTTTATAGTATTAGAGGCACACATCAAAAAAATAGAGAAATCTCAAGTAAACAGTCTAATGCCACAGCTAATGAAACTAGAAAGACAAGAGCAATACAATCCTAATACTAGCAGAAGAAAATAAATCATCAAACAAGATCAGAACTAAAGAAAATAGAGACAAAAATAAGGATCAACAAGTCAAAAATCTGTTCTTTAAAAGCATAAAAAAGATTGACAGACTCCTCACCATACAAACAAACAAACAAAAAAAGACAAAGAAGATTCAAATAAACACAATTAGAAATGAAAAAGACAATGTTACAACCAATCCTAAAGATATACAAAAGATCATCAGAGATTACTATAACATCTGTATGTGTGTAGGCTAGAAAATCTAGAGGAAATAAATAAATTCCTGGAAACACACAACATCCCAAGATTGAAAAAGAAAAAAAAATTGAAACTCTAGACAGATGAATAACAAGCCAAGAAATTAATTCAATAATAAGAAATATCCTGCCCCCCCCCAAAAATCCCAAGGGGCATATGGTCTCTCAGCTGAATTCTATTAGATGTACAAGGAAGATCTGATGCCAATCCTATTGAGAGTAATCCAAGCAACTGAGAAGAAAGAAATCCTCCCTCGCTCTTTATACAAAGCCAATATCATCCTGAAACCACAAAATGGCAAAGACTCAGCAAAGAAATAAAACTAAGGTAATTTCTCTGACAAACATAGATGCAAAAATTCTCAATAAGATACTAGCAAATCACATTCAACAGCACATTACAAGGATTATTCATCATGACCAGGTGGGCTTCATTCCTGGGGTACAAGTCTGGTTCACCATATGCAAATCAATAAATGTAATCCACCTCACAAACAGATGTAAAATCAAGAACTGCATGACTATCTCAATAGTCATAGAAATGGCATTTGATAAAATACCACATCCCTTCTCCATAAAAATCCTCAAACACCTAGGCACTGAAGGAACTTTCCTCAAGATAATAAGATCCATTTATGGCAAACCCACAGCCAACACCAGACTTAGCAGGTAGAAACTGAAATCATTCCCCCTAACAACTGGAACAAGACAAGAATGTCTACTCTCCCCACTCCTATTGAAAGTCCTAGCCAGAGCAATCAGGCAAGAGTAATAAGTTATAGGATTTTAAATAGGAAAAGGGGAAGATGATATGATTATATGCCTAGAAAACCTTACATATTACACCCAAAATATTCCTAGTACTGATAAACAATTTCAGTAAAGTCTCAGGATAGAAACCTAATGCCAGTTGCATTTCTATACACCAACAAAAAGCAGGCTGAGAATGTAATAAAAAACACTATTCAATTCACAATAGCTATAAACAATATAATACTCTAGTATTCATCTAACCAAAGAGATGAACAACTTATACAACGAGAACAACAAAACATTGCTCAAAAAAATCAAGATGATACCAAAAAATGGAAGAAC
>NW_006964117.1:0-819 GCF_000164805.1 Carlito syrichta
GACTAAATTCTTTAATTGTGTGAATTTCTTTATGTTAGTAAATATCTAATATGCTAGATTAAACTTTGAAAAATGTTAAACTATGAAAATATATAGACTTAGATTTCAATCCTATCTCTACATAAAAACCAAAAATTCTGCACAATTCACCCATCTTCCCTGAGACTGTTAACCTGTCTATGATATCAGATCAATGAGATACCTCTATTAAGGTTTATTTTGAGTTCTGAGTGCCAAAATCTCTGTGAAGGATCTGACAAACATGGTCTAGGACATAATAGTTAACCGATAACTGTTAATTCAATGTCTTCCATTTATCCTTTATAATTTTTTATACCTTATTCATTTTAAATACCTAAAAACTAAAATGATTTCTGAGTTAAAATGCTAAGTAATACAAAATTTGAAAAGTTCTTTTGTGCCAAATTTTCTTTAGATCTTGCCTTAAATATTTTGTCTTCTATCTGCTTATACCTCTAGAAGCTCAATAATATGAACAAATTATAGAGAATACTTTTTCTTCAAGAGCAACTAATAGACTCAATAAAGTTAATATTATATTTTTAACATGGCCAGTCTTGGTAGCTCATCCTGTAATCTCAGCACTTTGGGAGACTGAGGCAAGTGGATTGCCTGAACCCACAGATTTGAGACCAGCCCAGGCAACTTGGTGAGACCTTGTCCTTACAATAAATAAAAAATTAGCTGGGCATGGTAGTACGCACCTATAGTTCTGACTACTTGGAAGACTGAGGCTGAAGGATCGCTGGCACCCAGCAGGTTGATGCTGTGGTAGCCATGAGCTTGCCACTGTCCTCC
>NW_006964119.1:0-903 GCF_000164805.1 Carlito syrichta
AAGCTCAGCACATGCTGAAGAGCCCCTGGATCTAGGGGAGAGACTTACACCTGAGGAAGGGATCTTTCACATATGGAAAAGCTCCTGTACCTGAGGAAGAATGCTGAACCTGGGGGAGAGTCCCTGCACTGAAGAAAGAAGCTTGCCCCTGAGGAATAGTTCCTACACTTAAAGAATCCCGGCATGTAAGAGAGACCTCTTGCCACTGAGAGAGAGCCCTGCACCCAAAGAAGTGCCCTTGCTCCTGAGGGAAACTTCCTGTGCCTGAGAGAAAGCCAGTGTACTTAGGGAGAGACCCAGCTCCTGAGAAGAAGGTCCTGCTCCTTAGAGCCCTGCACCTGACTAAGAGGTCTGCACCTAAAAAAGAGATCCTATGCCTAAGGGTAACCACAGCACCTTATGAAGAGCCCCCATCCCTAAGGAGAGTCCTGCAATTTAAGACACTGGCACCTGAGAAAGTACTTGCACTGGAGGAGAATCCAGCACCTAGTTAAGAGCCCCCACACCTGAGGAGAGCTCAGTTACTGATGACAAGTCCCTGCACCTTAGGGAGAGCCCAAAACCTGAGGAAGAGCCCTGCACCTGACAACAAACCCAGCACTTAATGAAGAGTCCCTGCATATGAGGAAGATCTCCTGCACCTGAGTAACAGTGATGAATCTGAAAAATAACTACTGAGCCTCTGGAAGATCCTCCACACCTGACAGAGAGCCCCTGTACCTAAGGAAGAGCCAAGCACCTGATGAAGAATCCCTGCAGCTGGAAAAGTGTCCTGCACCTTTTGAAGAGTCCCAGTATCTGGGAAAGCCCTGGCCCCTAGAAAAGTGCTTCTGAACATGGGAAGAAGCCCCTCAACCTGAGGGACAGCACACTACACCTGAAGATGTGTCTCAGCACCTGCAG
>NW_006964120.1:0-3951 GCF_000164805.1 Carlito syrichta
CAATCAGTGATGCAAGAAGTTCAAACATTGGAACCATGCCACAGTCCTGGCACTTAACTTCACCTGCCTTCATAGAAGATGGTTGATTTCACCAGCCTGAGCCATCAGTACCCCTGGAATCACCCTTACCATTCTTCCAAGACTGAGATTGCCTAGGGACATACTCTCCTCTTTGGTTTTGTGTTAGCTCTGGGACATGCTGAATGAGAATGTCTAACCTGTGATTTAAGGTAAACACAACCAATAAGTTTTGGTGGTTTTGGTATAATCAGGCTGTGAAAGCACACACACACACACACACACACACACATACACACACACACACACCACACAAGAATCTTTAGAGTAGATGGAAAAGCAACTTGCAGATTCTGGGAGGACCCACAAGATTGACACAGAAAGAATATGCATTAGGCCTACCAAGAAGAACTTTACCTTTAATTATATATTGCCTCTCCCCATCTGTTGTCCAAATGTCCCAGATCTTAAAGCTAACTTTTAAGTCTGTGAGATGGCAACCACTTTGGTTACTGACCATGTTCGGTCATTAACCCCCCATTCCTACAGATAATATTTAGATGTTCTCGCTATCAAAATTCAGAGCACTATATGTTTCAATAAGAACCCCTTTCAGCTGCACAGAACTGGTACCTGCTGACCCCCTCACCAACAGTCACCTATCCCAACCAGAAAAAAAGGAGGCTTTGACTTTTATGTATAATTTTCTTGAAAAAAAGAACAAATATTTAAAAAGGAACACTGAAGATAAAACACATTACAGCATTAGTGAGCATCAGAAGAGGCTTTATTGACCATAATTTTGGACATAGATGATACAGTAAGGGGAATGAAAAGATTTTTTTAATTGAGAATATTTTTGAAGAAGACACACACACAATTTAAGATGAAATTTCCAGTGTATTAAATGACAGCTACCCCAGAGCAAAGGAATCACGGAGGAGCCATTCCACTCCAAACATTTGTAGCTATAACTGGAGGAATTTGACATGCCAAAAGTTCTCTGCCTCTGACCATTCTTTCCCAACTATCTGTCCTGAGTTGTAGCAGGCTGATCAAAAATGTATGCCCAATGTAGTGTTTATCCTTATTTTTTTTCTGTGTCCGATTATCCAGGTTATGCTTCCTTCAAAGGTCTCAATCTTGTCTAGGGTGTGATCATGTGTTCTGCATTTGAGCATATTCTAGGCTCTGAGCAAGCATCCTTATCCTGAACAGACCCAGTGCAGAAACCCAGAGAGTCTGCAAAGCATTTCCAATTGAAATTCCGGCTGCCCATATATACCCAACAAAGAAGCCTACATACACAGAGTCCAAGGACGCCAGCTGTGATAGCACTTGCCTGATTCAGGTTTTTTCAATTATTTGATAGTTTCAGCCTTCAGAATCCAGTTTGCACTGAGAATCGTTTCTTTTAATCCAGTGAAAAATCTGTCTTCACCTTTTCATCAAATGCTCAGTTACCTTTACTCATAATAAATCTCTTTGTGCTTAAGTTGTTTGGGTGTTCTGTTTTTATGTACAGACCTCCACCCAAATCCTACAACCAGATAATTCTTGGCTTAGGTAGTTCTTTGTACCACAGTTTCCCATCGAGAACTAATAAATAAAGCAGTAAATACCCTTCACTGAGTTCCTGTCACAAATAACCACTCAATCTCTAAGGAGAACTAAAAGATGAGGCAAGAAGATGAAAGCATTTATGGGAAATCACACCTTGTAGAAACTGGAGGAGTGGGGAAGATGATTTTCTGACTTACACAATCTTTTCAATGTATTGAACTACACTGTGAAAAGGCAAATATAATCATACTGATGTGTTTAAAAGACAACAACGCTAAGCTCTTTGCTATTTACAGGAAGTGAACAAAATAATATAACACTAAGAGTTGAAAACAAAAAGGTGGATATCTGGATTTAATCAACTTAAAGGTAAGTCTTTCCATTGTAATAACTGAAATAGGCATATATGTTTAAATTGTTGGTATCTTAGAGTGATGACAAGTTCAATAAGTAGCATTTTTCTGGCTTTCTAGATTGAAGGAATAATGACTCAAGACACAGATTAAGCAAATGGAAACCAGAGTAGCTCTAGTACTACATTAGGCTAAACTTCTCTCTTAAAATTACTCAGAATAACATGGAAAGAAGACAGGATATTTGAAAGGACAAAACTGTATAAACCAATACAAAAGATACATCTGATCATCATTTTCATGAGGAAGTTAAATAAAAGAAAAATGTGAAAATTAGTGTAGAAATTCTTACTATGTCATAAAGGACTATGTATTGGTATTGGTGACTAAATGACAATGTGAGTTTCCACTATGGGTGAGTAGAGAGGTAAAATGTGGCAGAGAGTCATGCAGGTTTATATGCCAGAGTTGGAAGCAGCAGATGAAATGTGCACATAGATTACCAACTATATATTAGAAGCTTCCAAATGAGAAGTAACATAAGGTGTAAAATGCAAGAATTTTTACACGAACTGAAATATACCCACATAAAAGAATATATCACGTATCAGAAGACTGAGTGATACCTGAATATGTGTTAAAAAAGAAATGGTTGCTGGTGAGGGAAATTTTAGTGGAAATAGAGGAAGCAGAGAAAGAAGGATAATCCAGGGTATGCTGCTGTTTGGAATCCCGCATCCAGCTGAGTGGAAGGCTGGGATGAAGATTCTCAAAGTAGAAAAGCTTTGCCTGGTTTTTCGATGGGTGAGGCAGAAACAGAATTGTTTGACCTCAAAGATAGCTGAATTTATTGGTGCTATAATTTGAAGAACAAAAACATTTATCAATTAAATATGAGATGCTTGGGAATTTTACTTTTAACAAAGTATCCCACAAAGTGTGTTTCTTAAGGTAAAGAAAATTACACCTAAAGATTAGAAACAAGATATTTTTGAATAATACTAACTTAGAAATTTTTTGCATCTCAATGGAAGGATATATTCAGCTAGTGAAAGGAAGAGAGATTTCATGATGTTGAAATAAAAAATGTAAGCCAAGAGTTTAAGTGGAAGTAGACAGTTACACAAGGCTGTCTACATCAGGATTCGATAGTTAAGCATGATTAAGAAAATTAGAGGCACATTAATACTTTTTAGAAATACTGGAAGCTTCCTAGAATAGAAAATCTTAAAAATTAAAAAAGGAAGAAGAAGAAAAAATAAAGAGAAAGAAGTACTGTAAGCAGATGTGCATTAGAAATCAGAATTTAGAGGACTTTACACAGGCGAGTGAGTATATATGAAGATATAGTATAACTCTGATCATTCCTGAGCAGCACTGTGTAATGTGTCATTAAATTTCCAATGTGAAAAATAGGACTACTTAGTGGGAGAATGGGGTGAGTCCAGAAAAATCGATGGCCCATATAGTTGAAAGGAGATTGCAGGTCTGTGTGGACTAATAGTTTAAGGGCTACAATTCTGGCAAAATACTTCTTCAGTTCTAATTTTAATTCTCCTTGAGTTTCAGACCATTTATTGTAGGCAATTACTAGGACCCAGTTTTCCTCAGTAGGAGGGAACAGTACAATGATTGCTGTTATTGTCCCTAGGGAGAATGTGCTGCCATCATTTTCTTGTTTAAGACTGGACCAATTCCCCGTCCAACCTCAAGCTTTCTCCCAAATCTCTGTTGAGCTTTCCTCCTGCTCTTCATCATCCTAAACATCACTTCATAACTGCCACACACAATTCCTCCCACATACACACATGCCCCTTTCCCCAATTATAGATTTCAGTCACTGCTGCAGTGCTACCAGTACATCTGGGGTCTAAATTCAGGTATGTAGAGCTGGTTGTCCTCCACAAGAGCTTCTCACTTTCATTTTGGGAGTTCTTTCGGATTTTTCCATACCTAATTCAATCTCTTCACTAGGGTGTACCTTTCGATAACTTCCTTCCTTGACACATAGGGCTGG
>NW_006964121.1:0-764 GCF_000164805.1 Carlito syrichta
CAGCCTGTAATCCCACGCCTTTGGGAGGCTGAGGTGAGTGAATTGCTTGAGCCCGCTGGTTCGAGACCCGCCTGGGCAACTTGGCGAGACCTCATCTCTACAATAAATCAAAAATTAGCCGGGCATGGTAGCACACGCCTTTAGTTCCAGCTACTTGGAAGGCTGAGGCAGAAGGATCGCCAGATCCCAGCAGGTCGAGGCTGCGGTGGCCAGGAGCGGCCACTGCACTCCAAACTGGGCGACATAGTGAGACTCCAACTCAAAAAAAAAAAATAGGTTTTCTTTTTTTCTAGTGACCAATTAAACAAAATTTTTTAATTAGGTGGTAATTCGTTTATGTAACATGTTTAAAAACTAGTATTTATGCTTCAATTTTGTTAAAACTGCTCCCCAGAATTCTGAATGTCATAATTTATGCATAGAGAGAAAATGTACATGTGGTACATTGTGGTAAACAAGGAAATTCTTCCCAGTCACTGTAGAGTTTGGCTGAAAGCAGCATTCAGCAAATTCCTATGAGAATGAATTGTGTTCAAAGTAATCGTTAGTTTAAATAAAACTGAACCTGTGTTCCTCACTAGTAACTGTTAATTTACAGACTAGCAAGAGTTACCGATACAGTGCTGACTCAGGTTAAGATGTCATTTTGAGATGATGGGGATATACATGGTATATTTGACTTAATCATTCCAACTCTGCCCTCTGTTGTCATGTTTACCTTGCAAAACTCCCCAGGGTAGTGGCGGCCTCTGACCATCCTTTTT
>NW_006964122.1:0-8049 GCF_000164805.1 Carlito syrichta
GATTTACTTCATTTTGTAAATATATTATATTAGTTAAATTCTTTTCTCAGCCAAACATTATTTATCTAATACTATTCACAAGAAGTTTGGCATTGCATTACTTGACCTTTTTATTGTAAATTAGAATACATTTTTAAACATAAAAAGTACAGAAGACCAAAAATACTATTGTATATAAAACTAAGAAACCAGGTCAAGATGAAATCATAGACATGTTTATGATCATTAATATTTTAGTTTTGCATAAGAAATTTAAAGATATCTGTTTTGTCCTTAATTAAATAGAACAGAGTGTGTCAGTACTTTTTTCTTTTTAACATGAACATTTGTTAAGTCAGTCCTATATCAAGACACTTTTTAAAAGAGTAAAGCATGTGAAAATTGAATCTTTAGTCATTTTGGTAACAAACATTAGGGTGATTTTTTTTCTTGTGAAGAGTTGTAATAAGATGACCATTTTCTACTGACATTATCAACTGAAAGTTCAGAGAGTTGTTTACCTCGATTTTCTGGGGTTACAAAGTGGCAGCTCCTCAAATATTTGCATTAAAATACTGATAAAGGCTTCAATCACATGCCATAATTAAGCATTAAAATACTGATAAAGGCTTCAATCACATGCCATAATCTTCTCAGAGCAATTCTCCTCAGTGGTCATTACAGCAGATAATGGAAACGTTTGTAATCTCTAGATACAGTTGGACTAAATGAAATTAGATTTCCAATTTCCTTCATATAAAAATATTTCATAATGTTGTTGGCATTTATTGAGTGATAAACTGGAGGGTTGACATTGTACAAAAGAGACATACACAGAGCTCCCTCATCTTCTTTATTTTTGCCTCTAGAATGTTTACACCTTAAAATAAATCTAGATGCAAACTCTAAATTCAGATGTTGGGCAAGTCTAATGCTAAAAGGGTTGGAGAGGAATTTATTTCCTGTGGCAAACCATATATAAAATATACATACGAAATGTCTCTGTGTGCAAAGGGAAAGAGTGCTTGCCTCTGCAGCCATCATCAGGCAGTGCTCATCCAAGGAGACATCTAGAACAGAAAATGTTAACAGGGGAAAAAATATGATTGATGGAGAAAACAGTAAGGTAAGAAGTCTGTTGCCAATAATCCAATAGGAGAGAGCTCTTTGCAACCAGCAATGTTCATAAAAACGATCTTCCTTTAAATATGTTATTAGCTATTCTTGATAGTGGTTTAATGTTAGGATGATATTAGTAAAAGCAAGCCTTTCTATTCTTAAGCATTGTATTTATTGATATCATATTGATGATCTAACTATTAATAATGCTTTAAAACATTTAGGTGATATGTTCATGGTAATATTATTAGTTGCCATTCAGGATTTATTTATTTATCTATTTATATATTTATTGAGTTGGGATCTCACTCTGTTACTCAGACTGGATTGCAGTGGCATGACCACAGTTCACTACAGCCTCAGCTTCCTGGATTCAAACTATCCTCTCACCTCAGCCTCCTGAGTAGCTGGTACTACAGGTGTGTGTCTCCACTCCCAACTAATTTTTTGATATTTTTTTGTAGACACAAGATCTCACTATGTTGCCTAGGCTGGTCTTTATCTCCTGGGCTCAGGCAATTCTTCTGCCTTGGCCCCCTAAAGCACTGGGATTACAGGCATAAGCCACCATGCCCAGTTTGGGAATAAAATTTAGACACTGCTTTTCAAATAGTGTGTTTTTCCCTACTATTAAAGCAAAGTTTATCATTGAGTCTTTTAAGAAACTATTTATAAAGACTATACCTACAGGAGATTGTAGATTTAAAAGGAAAATACTTTATAATAGATATTCTCTTTAATTTGAATATTGATAAGACTTGTAGTTTAAAGATTAAGATCAGAAATATTTTAAACTCTGTATGTGTGTGTGTATTTACATGTGATATACATATGCATATGTATATGTATATGTGTATATATATGTATATATATATACTGTATATGTATGCTATATATGCTAATTATATTAGGAATATGCCAAGTGCCCAACAGATTTATTTTAGCCTTGAATGTATTGCAAACTATTCCTGCTGGTGGTGACATCAACTTAAAAAGTAAACTGCAAAACCATGAATATTTTTCACCAAAATTTATGAAGTTTGCATGCAAATAAAATTTGCATGCAAAAATATATCAAATTATTTTAATAAAATATTTTAAAAAGCAACAAGCTGTAATTTTGCACAGATTCATTCTGAAAAAAAAAAACTGGTTATTATATAAGACTGTTGGATATTCAGTTAAAGGAAAGGCTACATCAATTTTCTACATCTTTACCTGAGAGCCTGAATATTATAGTGGAAAGCATATTTAACACATATTCCTGTTCTGTTTTGGTCATTGATTATACAAATTATCTCTGGAGAAATCTCCTAAACTGTTTAATCATGATTTATTATTCTGAAAAATTTTGAATTTTATAATTATTTGTAAGGCATATTTTATGTCTATAATCTCATATTTTTCCCAGGTAAAACCTAATGAGGTATTTAGACCATTCCTATAGCACTTAAGGTGAAATTTTGATTCAGTTAAATATGATTTTTTTAGTGATTATAGAGAATTTGGAAAGGTTATTTGTCTTCTGTTTCAATTCTGATCTGAAAAAAATGAGGATAATTATATCTATCTCACAGGATTTTTATATTTTGATAATTAATATTTATGAAATCAGCCTTTAGTACAAATACATACTAAATAAATGACTCAATTGTTATTATTGATGGTGTTAAAAAACATTGTCACCATTAGCATTATCATGACACAGTTAAATTTGCTAAGACCAGATAGATATCTCAGCTAAATTTATTACAGTGATTTGATGAAAGTAAGCTATATATGATATCTGAAAGCATCTTGAAAACTATAATATTCTTCATTTGAAAAGTGCTATTAATAAATTGAAAATCACTTTAGACTGCTGTGTGTCCCAAGCACATTTATTTAAAAACAAAAAGTCATCTGACATTTAGAATGTCAAAAACCAATGACGAAAATAAACACAGGCTTTAAGAAAATATACTGTGAAGCCAGGTTTGGTGGCACAGACTGTAATCCAGCGCTTTGGAAGGCTGAGGTGAGTGGATTGCCTGAGCCCGCAGGTTCGAGACCTGCCTGGGCAACTTGGAGAGACCTCATCTCTACAATAAATCAAAAAATCAGCCGGGCATGGTAGTGCATGCCTGTAATTCAAGCTACTCGGAAAGCTGAGGCAGAAGGATCACTGGAGCCCAGCAGGTTGAGGCTGCAGTGGCTGGGAGCGGCCTCTGCACTCCGTCTGGGCGACAGAGTGAAACTCCAACTCAAAAAAAAAAACATATATATATAGTACTTTTGGAAATTATTTCAACTGGTTTAAGAAATTATAAGTTTTTGAAATTTGTCTATGGTAAAAGCAAAACCTTGTCTAAACTACTCTAAATGATAGAAATATTCTATAATATTTTCATAGGTTATATAGACTGTATCTTTTTAATAAACTTCTAGATTCTCTTTTGAATTATATCATATAAACTATTTCCTTTCATATTTCATAAACTATAGAATAAATTCATACAAACTAGTTAATTTGGGCAAGCTCATCGAAAATGTGTGATGTGGTGAAGTTCAAGCTGTAACCCAGATTTATTCAGTCAAATTGCATGAGCTCTAACCCACTGAGTAGGGCAGATGGTGGAAAGGGTTCCTATGGCAAGCATTCTAGGAAACCTTGCCAATTTAACTCCTGTGAAGCACTTGCCAGGTTGTAAAGACTTTATTCCAGGTAATTTAAAGAGCTGAAACTAAGGCTCAGATGTCTTTCTTAAAATTTTTTTGGTCCAAACAGTTGCATACTCCTTTACTCCTTGTTGACTCATGTTTGCTTAGAGAGTCTTTTGTTTGGATTCAAAACAATTTGATCCTGAGAATTCAAACACTTTAAAAAATTATTTGATTAGCTTCTACTCTAATTGATAACACAAGTAAGAAGTAAAATTACCACTAATTTTGAAATTGCTATGGCTGAATTGCGAGACACACCAGCAAGCCAGAGTTCAAATCATGAGTCCTTTATTGAGCATGTGGTCAAGAGAAGGCTCAGACCAGAAGGCTCTTGATGACTGAGTGGAATCAGCAAGAAGCTTTTATAAGTAAAATCTGCAAGTGGGCTAGATAGTAGGGGGGTGAGCAAGGGGATGAAGGAATGAGGAACTAAAACCAAAAGGGGAAAAAAATATGGGAACGAATTATAAGGATGCAGTGGGGGAATTTTGCAAGGAATAATTTCTTAAAAATTTCTTGGCACAACAACTGATTTCAGTCAACAAAGCAAACAATTACACAGAACTTGTGGCTTGGGAATTTTGCAAATGGTCAGCAGGAACAGTCAACATGATCAGCTCAGGGAACAAAGTTGGGAGTCTGTGATCATGGGAATATTACAGAAATCACACATATACATTGGGAGGTTATTCTTAGGTCAGGCAGGTAGCTAAGATGGAAGATTTAAACAAAATGGAGTTAATTATGTCAAACAGGCTAGCACAAATATTTCACTTTCATTGATTTTTATATGATTACTTCAAAATAAACTCTAGTTAGTAATCTGTTTTAGAGCTTATGCTACTCAAATAAAAATTCAGAAAATAATAAAATAGCCTACATCAGACTAACACTGTGAAAATTAACTCATTGACTTATTCAGCCATTATAATACAAGTGTTGAATGCACACTAAACTTCTGTGTTATATTAACTGGTGGAATACAAAGATAACATATACAAAATACATACAGAAATGTTTGCCCATTGTTTCATTTTTAAAAATTATCAGTTGTCTTTCTTTTCAACTTTTTTTAATTTTCAAAATGCTTTATTCTAAAAATAAGTGTGTGTACTTATGGACATAATGTGATGCTTTGATACATATGTATATTGTGGAAGTACTAAATCAAGTTAATGAGCAAATCCATCACCTGATATACTTATCATTTTTTGTAGTGAAACATTTAAAAATCTACTTTTTTAATGCAATTTTGAAATATATGATGCATCATTATTTATTACAGTCACCACACTGCACAAGAGATCACTATAGCTTATTCCTCCTTTCTAACTGAAACTTTGTACCCTTTTACCAACATCTTCTCTTTCCTAAACCAACTGCCTCCTCCTGCCCCTAGTAACCTCCATTCTAGTCTCTGCTTCTGTAAGTTCAGGTTTTTAGATTCCACATACAAGTGAGATCCTGTGGTATGTGTCTTTCTGTTCCTGGCTTATTTCAGTTAGCATGATCATCTCCAAGTTCATCCACGTTGTTGCAAATGAAATAATTTCTTTATTTTTAAAGTTGAAGAGTACTTCACTGTATATCTATAACCATATTTTCCTCATATATTAAACTGATGGTGGACACTTAGGCTGTTTCCACCTCTAACTATTTTGTGTAATTCTGCAGTGGACATGGGAGTGCTAATGTTCATTGGGCATACTGATATAAAGCATAAAGGAAGTGAGTGAATCTTTACCAAGAACAGTGAAATGAAATTGGCAGAAGAAATTAATAAAGAAAAATATAAAGAAAGATTATTGTTCTCTGTATATTTAACAAATAGACTCATATGATCTACTGTCTGAGGTATAATAAATACTTAAATTAATATTTCTTTTATAGAATGTAGAGATGCAGCAGGAAATCTTAGACACAAAAAACAAACCCATAGGGCAAATACTTCCAATGTTTGAAGTACCAAAGAAATAATCTGATGTCAGGGTAGGCAGAAGTTACATGAAACTCAGTGTCCCAGAGGTTCAATATTTCTGTTAATAAAGAGACAATATCTTAGAACTATAGGGAAGAAATAATTTAGAATGCATAAATATATTCCAGGTCATCTGAGAACAAGAGTTACACTTTGAAAAAATCATAAACTACTATTAAATTTTTTGTAGGGGAAATATTATAACTCATACATTTTAGCAGTGTTTCAATTATTACTGATTGAAATGCATTTTGTCAGCCAGGCTCGGTGGCTCAGCCTGTAATCACGCGCTTTGGGGGTTCAAGTGAGTGAATTGCCTGAGCCTGTGGGTTCGAGACCCACCTGGGCAGCGAGACCTCATCTCTACAATAAATCAAAAAGTCAGCCAGGCGTGGTAGCGCATGCCTGTAATTCCAGCTACTTGGAAGGCTGAGGTGGAAGGATCGCTGGAGCCCGGCAGGTCGAGGCTGCGGCGGCCGGGAGCGGCCACTGCACTCCAGTCTGGGTGACAGAGTGAGACTCCAACTCAAAAAAAAAAGAAATGCATTTTGTCCTGTATCACCCTTTTTTTTGGTTTCAAATTTTAAGTACTGATGTGCTTGGGCCAACCAATTGATTAAAATTGATTTTGCAGTTAACGTATGTTGTGAAGTAGCCCTCAAATCTGTTTTCTATATTGAAGTTGGTGAATTTGACTGTGTCATGACACCTGGTCCAGACACTGGTGTCAGAGTGACAAGCCCACAGGCAAATGACTACCTAGCTTAGTGAATACCTAAGCCTATTCTTCTGAAAAGCAATGTAGGTCATTTACCAGCACTCAAATATTACTTAGAAAAGGGGAGTCTGAATGACCTACAAACCCAAAGCCTGCCTTCTGAAACAGGTCCTAAAGCATATGTGCATCTAGAGAAGAAGGAAGGGTCCTTATGCAAGGGAAATAAGAGTCTATCTTAAACATAGTAAGAATATAGCATGGGGAAGTTAGAGAGCAATGCTTCTACTTCAAATATGCACAAAATAATCACCTGGGGAATGCTTTTCAATGTCTATAAGTCTTCCCTTAAATTTTGATTTAGTGGATCTGGAATGAACCTCAAGCATTCATAAATTTTAAAAGCTTCCAATGTGAACTAATATACGACGAGAAGTGATAGGCATTGGTCTAGATTAGGAAGTATATATTTTTGTCTCAGTTCTTGTACTAAGTAAGGTGAGATAGATTTAGCTTAGTGATGAGCCCTTGAAAAAGGAACATAGACTATCCTATTTTATGCATTTTCTATAAAAGTTTTATCTAGATGATCAAAAGAATATAATCCCTTTGATATAAAAGAAAATCTTTTATCTCAAGGAGGAAAAAAATAATGGAAGCAATAGAAATGCCCCAAACCACAGTGACTGGAAATGTTTAGTTAATTTAAGTTGAAGTTAAATACAGTACACAATCTATGTAGACTCTAAAAACCCCATTGTAAACTCTCAAGAAACTTGCTGCTTTTTCTCTTAAAAGATGAAATTTTGTTATGACCTATACAAAGTTTTCAGGCAAAAAAATGCCTTTTATATTTAGTTTTGAGTTGAGTTTAGCATATATCCTCCATATTAAATGCCAAAATTACATATAAACAACAAAAACAAACAAGGATATGGTCTATTACAGTACTTCATAGTGATAGCAACTAACTTCATTGAAATCTGTTTTTCATACAGCTCTCTTGAATTGAATCTGTGTCAAGGATAATGCATCTTCTGTGATACAGATGAAGTCAGAGTTCTTCAAATCACTGTTTATATCAGTTTCAAAATGATCAATATTCAATCGGGATACAATATGCAAGGGATAACTTGAAGATTCAATATGTTGAGAGACATGTGGACCATCTCCACACATGTCTCTTGACATGTTTCTTCATTATTTTATGTACCTGCAGTATCATTCTCCAAAACTACATGTTATGCACATGAATTCCTCCAAGCTTTTGCTGTTCCTTTTTCCTAGACATCTTTTTCCTCCCTTCATCACCCATTCTTCAGAAGTAAACTATTACCAACTGTGTGAACCCTCCTCTTTGTACTGCATTCATTACTTCCATGCCTGAGATAACTAATGACTAACTTACTTGTTTCATGAACTTTTGCAGTTTTATCATATTGCATGTTTATGCCTGAGAGACTGCATATATATGACTGACCTTTCTTTTGTTGTGTTGTTTTGAAAGTCATTGGAGACCATGAATATGTTTTTCCTTTTGGTATAAGCCTGTTTT
>NW_006964123.1:0-7451 GCF_000164805.1 Carlito syrichta
TAGCATATCTCATAGATATATGAAGTACCAAATCTCACACAAAGGTCTAAGTTCTGTGATTAGTAAAACATCACTTTAATTATTTTGCCATTACATATATATACAATAAAAATTGTGGAACTACTTTCATGTATGAGCCCACATGATTTATTACATTAAAAAGTACTTTCACACTCAAAAACTTTAGAGCACTCGGTATGTGTTAGATGTACCCAAAGTATTTACCCCTCCACATGAGGATGTACCATTTCACAATTCTCGCAAAATCTTTTCCCCATGTCTCACCTAAAGATTTGTTCATGCTGCTTACTCTCTTCCTTTCAAATTATTTTACTTCCCTTCCATTTTTTTTTTAACATTTTCTCTAATATCATAGTGCTGGTCATTACTCCACTTATATGTCCACCCACAGGGTTATCCAGTCTCCCCTAGGGTGGCCAGTTTTTACTTTAGTTTTTTCCATGATGCTGTACCAAGATCCAAAATATGCCTTGTGTAAGCGAAGGAAGCAAGCCCTTTGAAAGATTTTTGTTCCCATTGCATCAATGCAATTCAATAGCTAAATAAATATCTTATACATTTTTTAAATATCTAAGAAAGAACAGATTGGTTAGGCTTTTAAGAATGGAACTGAGGTTGGACGTGGTGGCTCAAGCCTGTAATCCAAGCACTGTGGGAGGCCAAGGTGAGGGGATTGCCTGAGCCCACTGGTTCAAGACCAGCCCGGGCAACTTGGTGAGACCTCATTTCTACAATAAATAAAAAAATTAGCCAGGCGTGGCAGTGCACGCCTTTAATTCTGGCCATTTGGAAGGCTGAGCCCTGCAGGTCGACACTGGGGTGGCCGTGAGCATGCCACTGCACTTCAGCCTGGGTGATGGAGTGACTCCAACTCGGGGAAAAAAATATGGAACTGAGATAAAGAATAAGGCTAAATAGACATATTCAGACTTCATAAACCACATTTGATGTGTCTGATAGAAATCTCATGTTCAAACAGATTGGGATGAGGGCATGCTCTAAAACCCATCATGTGTTTTAGTTATATGTGCAACATGGTGAATGCTTTTAAAGCATGGTGTATTTGTGCAGAGAACTGCAAGAACCCCAGCTGAAAATCCTACCCTTGTCATGGAACCTTCAATGTCAGCTTCTCAAGGTGAATGGAAGATCGAGCAGCCCCAGAAGATGCCTTTAGTTTTCTAGGCAGATTTTGTTGAATGTTCTTCATTCCATGAATATGAGCACATGTAATCCTCCATATTGCAACAGTAGCAATTACTGTCTCTATAGGCTCCTGGTAAACAAGAATGCATTTTAACCAACTTTTAGTTCATTGTGATGTCTTGTTTGTTGATTTTTACCCACAGAATTGTGTTTATACCAGAGTGTAGCAATCTGTGGCATGTGTGCAAAATCTCTGTCTTGTGACTGAAATATTTTCACAACCTTTGTATGCCCTATAGGAAGCAGTCAGTCCATGTTTTGCAAGACTCTGGAATTAGGACTAACACTGCTCTGCTCTAGAAAAGTACAAGAATCACAGCCTTCTCATCAATGTAACTGGACAACCAAAATGTGAACCAATAAGTATCTTGAAAATAATATTTAACTTCCATTATTTATGAAAAAATTAATGCTTTTAGATTATAAAATATTTCATAAACATAGAAAAGCAGAAAGAAAATATTATCTACCTTCTCATCAAAGGCAAACATCAACATTATGCAAATGTAGACGTTCTTGTCTTCATTTAATTAATTTAATTTTTTGACTCAGAGTCTCACTCTGTCACCAAGGCTAGAATGCAATGGCATGATCAAAGCTCACCACAGTCTCCAACTCCTGGGCTCAGGCAATCCTTCTGCCTCAGGATCTTGAATAGCTGAGACTACAGGCACATGCCACATACCTGGCTAATTTTTGTGAATTTTTGTGGAGATGAGGTCTCACTATACTGCCTAGGCTGGCCTTGAACTCCTGGGCTCAAGTGATCCTCCTGCCTAAGCTTCCCAAAGCGCTATAAATACAGGTATGAGGCACCATGCCCAACCCTAGTCTTCTTTTTAAAGAGACTGCTATTTTGGTTCATTTTTTTGTTATGAATATACTCTGCAATGAAAATAATAATTTAATGAACATTTAGTATGTGCCAGATATTCTGTCAACTGATTTTTATATTTGTCTGTTTCAAGCTTCAGAATAACCCTAGAAAGTGGTTACTCAGAGCTAATAGTTTTGTTTTGCAATTAAGAAACTGAGGTTCAACATTAGAGTAACTTGCCCTAGATACATAACTATTAAGTGATATAACCTTCTTTCCAACCTTTGTCTTTCTGATAACAATTCCATGCTTTACTCCTATGATATGCTTAATGCACATTTTATATTGTGTTCTAACCACTGAGTTTCTACATTTTAACTCAAAAAAATTACATTATTAAAATGGTGGTCAATAAATGTTGAATAACTGAGTGCATTTTTTTAAGAGGAGAAAGGAGTAATTTTAATTTCCAGGAAAGAAGTGAGCACACTAAAAATTGGAGGTGCATAATAAGTACTTGTTTAAGCTTCTGCTGTGATGATTATACTAAAATAAACTTGCTAGGTCTGATTACATATGAAGTAGAATGTCTTCCTATTTAACAATAGAGTATCTTCTAGGGTAGGCTTATTCTTTCCATACTGAGAGATCTCCACATACAATTAAGAGATCCTTAGCACCATCTGACGCTTTGCTGTCTGGAAATAGAGAATTAGGAGATTATATTTTGGTGTCCTCCACTAACGTTTACTTCTTCCTCGATTCTGCACAAGTGACATGGCCTAATTAGAAAAAGAACTGTGTGAGTCAGGAGATGTGGCTTCTCCATCAAATTGTGTCACCAGGTAGCTAGTAAAATTAAATTTGTAAACTTCACAATTAAATTGTTTATTTCTGGTGCTTTCTATGACTGAGGTGTGTGTTCTTTAGACAATCTCTAAAATACCTTCAGCTCAGAGGTTTCATTAAGAAGAATCATTTAAAGTCTTTCTATCATTGTATTAGTCTACTTCAGCTGCTATAACAAATTACCACAGACTGTTTAATTTAAACAACAAAAGATTTTATTTTTTTCCTAGTTCTAGAGGCTGGAAGTCCAAATCAAAGGTGTCAGCAGGGTTGATTTCTTCTGAGGGCCTCTCTCTTGGCTTGCAGATGACCATCTTCTCCCTAAACCTTCATATGGTCTTCCCATTGTGCATTTCTATAACCTAATCTCCTCCACTTATAAGGCCACCAGTCATATTGGATTAGGGTCTATCCCCAATAGCATCATTTTTGCTTAACCATCTCTTTAATTAGCCTATTTCCAAAAACAGTTATATTTTGAGGTAGTGTGGGATAGGGATTCAACACTTGAATTTGGGGGAGGAAGGGACACAAATTAGCCCATAACAATTACTTAGGATCTGTAGAACACTTAAAATTCTAGTGTCAGCAGCTGTAAGACCCTCTCAGCCCTCCCCTGACTGTGGTCATCACCTTTGCAAAATAAAACTAAAAACAAAAGGTAGGATTGTAAGTTCCATGGGATAGTCAGAAATGCAGATCATTCTATCCTTCTATGAATGCAGGCCATTCTCACTCTGATTCACCAATTTTGAGGGTTCCAACAGGCTGCTGGAACTTGAGGTATTCTATCTATATGCCAGGCAATGAAAGAAAGAAAGAAGAGAAAACAAAAGGGGTATTCCTCTCAACTGAGTCAGCTCTCTTTAAAAAGCCTCCCAGCAAGACCAATTCAATGCTTTGGCTATGCCATTCCTCATGGGCTTGACTTAGTCACCTCACCACATATATCAGTAAGAGAAGTTGGGTAATGTAGTCATCCAGTTGGATACATGGCTGCCTCAAATAAGTGTTCCTGTACCAAGAAATGTAAACACAAAGGATTTTTTGGTAGGTAACTAGGAATCTCTGCCATAATCTCTTTGACAATAAGGTCTAGTAAATGGAAGTTCTCATGTAAGAGTAATGCAATTTCTTTCTCAGTGTCACCATTATATGATGCACTAGACTTTCGCTATCCATATGGTAGCCACTGGCTTATGTGTGACTATTGAACATCTAAGGTAAGTAAGACTAGTACAAATTGAGATGCATTTTAAGACTAAAATGTGTACTAGATTTTGAAGACAATATATAAAAGTAAAAACACTTTATACAAGAATAATTCTTATGCAATCATTTAAATTCTTATTGCATGCTTCAATTACATTTGCATGCATTGAATTAAATAACCATGCATTAAAATTTAAGTCAATCTGCACTTTTTTTAGTTTTTTAAAATACGGCTATCAGAATATTTTAATGTATAATGTAGCATGAATTGCATTTCTAGTAGACAGAATTGATCTAAGCCAGGGATCTCCAAATGGGGGACCAGTCTGTGGCCTTTTAGGAACCAAGACACACAGTAGGAGATTAGCAGTGGGCAAAGGAGCAAAGCTTCATCCATCTTTGCAGCTGCTTTCTATTGCTCACATTACTGCCTGAGTTCTGCCTACTGTCAAATCAGCAGCTACATTAGATGGTCATAGGAGTGCAAACCTGTTGTAAACTGCAAATGCGAGGGATATAGATTGCATGTTTTTTATGAGAATCTAATACCTGATGATCTGAGGTGAAGCTAAGGTGGTGATGCTAGCACTGGAGAGTGGCTGCAAATACAGATTAACATTAGCAGTGAGATTTGACTGCATATCCTCCCTACTGCCCATGGCAAATTTATCTTCCATGAAACTGGTTCCTGATGCCAAAAAGGTTGGAGATTGTTGATATAAGCTATCACTCCAAATGCAAGTATTCTAGTAACAGATTTTATTTTATTTTTATTTTAAAATACCTAATTGACTAATAATGATTGTATATATATTCAAGGTGTACAACGTGATTATTTGATACATGTATACATTTTGTAAAGTTACCACAATCAAATTAATTAATAGACCCATCACAATCCATGCTATACATTAGATCCCCAGAATTTAGTCACTTTATAATTGAAAGTTTGTACCCTTTAATCAATAGCTCTCTATTCCTCTCACCCTCTGATATAACTTGGATGATTGTCCCCTCCAAATCTCATGTTGAAATGTGATCTCCAAAAAGCAGGAAAATGACATGAACAGAAATCTCTCAAAAGAAGATATACAAATGCCAAGAAACAGATGAAAAAAATGCTCAACATCACTAATCATCAGAGAAATGCAAATTTTAAAACCAAAATGAAATACTACCTTACACCAGTCAGAATGGCCGTTATTAAAAATTCAAAAAACAACAGATGCTGGCACAGATGCAGTGAAAAGGGAACACTTTAAGTGTCCGTGTAAATTTTTACAACCTCTATGGGAATCAGTATAGATACTTCTGAAAGAAATAAAAGTAGATCTATAATTTAATCCAGCAATTCCATTTTTAGGTATCTATCCAAAGGAACAGAGGTTCTTGTATAAAAAAGACACCTGCACTTGCATATTCATTGCCCCACAAGTCACAATTAACAGATGTGGAATCAACCTAAGTGCTCATCAGTTGATCAATGGATAATGAAAATGTGATATAAATATATATAGGTATATATATTATATATACATATATATATAATGAAATACTATTCAGTTGTCAAAAGAGAATGAAATAGTTTTTTACAGTAACTATAATGGAATTGGAGAACATCATCCAAAGTGAACTAACACAGAAACAGAAAACCAAATACCACGTGTTCTCACTTATAAATGGGAACTAAACTAAGGATATGCAAAGGCATAGAGAATGGTATAACAAACACTGGAGAGTTATAAGGGGGAGAAGGGAATATGATGGAGGGATAAAAAAAATCACCCATCATGTACAGTGAGCACAGGTGAGAGTGGTGGGTACACTTAATGTTCACAGTAATTTCCCACTATAAAAGGCAACAGTGTAACCAAAACTATTTGTATCACATAAAACTATTGAAATAAAGCAATAATAATAATAATAATAATAATAATAATAATTTTTTAAAAGAAATATAATCCCCAGTGTTGGAGGTGAGGCCTAGTGGGAGGTGATTGGATTATGGGGTGGAGCCCTCACAAATGGCTTGGTGCCATTCTTGCTGAAATGAGTGAGTTCTCACTCTATTAGATCACACAAGAGCTGGTTGTTTAAAAAAAGACTGCCATTGCCTTCTCTCACTTGCTTGCTTACTCTCTAAGGTGACTCATCTGCTCCCTCTTTGGCTTCTGCTAAGACTGTACACTTCCACATCAGAAACTGAAGCTAATGCCATGTAGCTCATAAGCCAAATAAACCTCTTTTCTTAATAAATTACCCAGTCTCAGGTATTCCTTTATATTATGCAAAATGGGCTATAGCACCATCCAACCCTGGGAAATGACCATTCTACTCTCTGTTTTTTTGAGCTTGACTTTGAGATACCACCTATTTCTCTTTCTGTTTCTGGCTTACTTCACTTAACATAATGCTCTGCAGTTTATTCGTGTATTCATGTCACAAATGGCAGGATTTCCCTCCTTTATTCATCTATAGAGATATTATTTTCTTTATCTATTCATCTACTGAGGGACACAGGTAGTTTTCATGTCTTGGCTATTGTGAATAATGTTGCAATGAACATGGGTGTACAGATATCGCTGAGATATTGATTTCATTTTTTTTAAGTTGGAGTCTCACTCTTGTCACCCAGGCTGGAGTGCAGTGACACACTCACAGCCACCACAACTCGACCTGCTGTGCCTAGGCAATCATCTGCCTCAGCTTCCAAGTAGTTGGAACTACAGACACATGCCACCATGCCTGGCTAGTTTTGTGATTTATTGTAGAGATGAGGTCTCACCAAGTTGCCCAGGCTGGTCTTGAACCCTTGGGATTAGGCAGTCTTCTCACCTCGGCCCCCGAAAGTTCTGGGAATACAGTTGAGTCACCATGCCCCACCTTGATTTCAGTTTTTAAGATATATGCCCAGAAGCGGAAATGCTGAATTAGATGATAGGTATATTTTTAAGTTTTTGTGAAAAAATTCATATTGGTTTCCACAATAGCTGTACCAATTTACATTCCCACCAAGAATATACAAGGCTTCCCTTTTCTCTACATTCTTGCTAATACTTGTTATCTCATGTATTTTTAATAATAGCCATTTTAAGAGATATGAGGTGATATCTCATTGTGTTTTAGATTTGCATTTCTCAAATGATTAGCAATGTCGAACCTTCTTTCATACACCTGTTGCCCATTTGTATGTCTTCTTTGAAGAATCTCTATCCAGGTCCTTTACCCATTTTTAAATTTGATTAGTAGTGATTTTTGTTTTTGTTTCTGTTTTTTTTTAATTCTATGAGTTCTTTGTCTATTTTGGATATTTAATCTTTTATCAGATACATATTTCATAAGTATT
>NW_006964124.1:0-809 GCF_000164805.1 Carlito syrichta
GTTGAGAATGGAGGCTTTGATTCTGGAATCTCAATTCTATTTCATTGGTCTATATGCATGTTCTTGTACTAATACCAGACTGTTTTGATTATTACAACTTTATAATAAAGTTTAAAGTCTTCCCAGACATTTAATGTGAAATACCTTTACAATGAAAGAGACGTGAAAGAACTTTATAATAAAAACTACAAAACATTGCTCAAAGAAATCAAAGATGACACAAATAAGTGGAAAATCATTCCATGTTCATGAATTGGAAGAATCAACATTGTTAAGATGTCCTTTCTACTTAAGGCAATCTACAGACTTAATGCAATACCTATCAAATTACCAGCAATATTCTTCTCAGACCTAGAAACAACAATACAGGAATTCATATGGAAACATAAATGGCGAAGAATAGCCAAAACAATCCTCAGCAACAAAAGCAAAGTAACAGGTATCATACTCTCAGACTTTAAACTTTATTATAAAGCTGCAATAATCAAAACAGCCTGTATTAGTACAAGAACAGGTATATAGATCAATAGAATAGAAACCTCAATTTCTCAACCAACTCATCTTCAACAAATTCTCTACCACCAACCACTGGGAGAGGAGAACCTATTCAGTAGATGATGCTGGAAAAACTGGTTGACCACATGCAGAAGATTGAAACAGGACCCCTACCTACTACTTCCATACACAAAAATCAACTCTAAATGGATCAGAGACCTAAATGTAAGACCTCAAATTGTAAGATCCTTAGAAAATGCACGAGACAATCTTATGGAAATTGGAATAGCAACCAATTACTGATCAAAACCCCA
>NW_006964125.1:0-1098 GCF_000164805.1 Carlito syrichta
TTAGTCCATAGCAAGAAGACCTGAAGTTTTTTGGGATTGAGGACACGAGTAATGCAGATTCATTTCTCTTACTTAGCAATAGGCAGAAATGTTTCCTGTATGTGAGGTCTCTCGTTACCCAGATTCGTACTTCAAAAACCTAATTCGTGGTTACCTTTTAGGAAGACGGCCTGTAGCTTTTGGGAATGAGGACTCATGTAACCAAGATTCTTCATACTTCCTTAGCAATAGGAAGAGTAGTTTCCTGTATATGACGGCTCCCATTACCCAGCTTCAGGCTTCACTCTGCAGGATACCGAGACAGTTGTTGGTGACTGAGAATTCCAGTGGTTTGGATATCAATAGAAACACGCCCATAATGTTCGTTGGAACTTAAATCCAAGATGCCTGTTTCCCCTTCACATGACATCATAAAAATTTGGAATTTTCAAACCCCAACATCCCAATTCTGACCTGCACTCCCACAAGAATTTTCTGTAGATTGAGGTCACCACAATCGAGGAATTTTGTACCAATATGTCTTTTGATGCTGGGGAACATGATTATGATCGTAGATGTTCCTAGGGCACAAAAGGATTTGTAGGGCCAGATCTTTGATTACAACTAACAAAAGGACCAGAAATTTCCTGTGGATCTGTAATGACAGCTTTAGCATATTCACAGAGCAAGTAACTCTGAAAAATGTAGTAACCCAGAAGCCCAGATTGCTGATTAAACCTTATCAAGAGGCCCTGCAGATTCTGGAAAATGAGAACTCCTAGAACCGGATTTCCATATCGTTCTCAGCAAGATGCCCTGCTTTTCCCTCTCGATGTGGATTCCAAACTCTGTATACAAAAAGATAGATGCCCAGAAGTTTCCTAGGGACGTGATTCCATGATTCCTTTTTACCTTTAAAAATACGTACTAAACATTTGGCAACTGCAAAACCCTTGTCTCCTCTCAAAATAAAAAGAGAACTGGAAGGGAAAGATTACAGGTTTCACCTTAAGACCAGAGTTACACCCAAATATGGCATGCAGATTCTTTTTGTCCGGGAATCTGGCCTAGGTTGTTCCGAGGATCTAACAGACAAGGAGTGCTCAATACCTGTTTACA
>NW_006964126.1:0-815 GCF_000164805.1 Carlito syrichta
ACTGAATATCCAACAGTCTTATATAAGAACCAGTTTTTTTTTTTCAGAATGAATCTGTGCAAAATTACAGCTTGTTGCTTTTTAAAATATTTTATTAAAATAATTTGATATATTTTTGCATGCAAATTTTATTTGCATGCAAACTTCATAAATTTTGGTGAAAAATATTCATGGTTTTGCAGTTTACTTTTTAAGTATGATGTCACCACCAGCAGGAATAGTTTGCAATACATTCAAGGCTAAAATAAATCTGTTGGGCACTTGGCATATTCCTAATATAATTAGCATATATAGCATACATATACAGTATATATATATACATATATATACACATATACATATACATATGCATATGTATATCACATGTAAATACACACACACATACAGAGTTTAAAATATTTCTGATCTTAATCTTTAAACTACAAGTCTTATCAATATTCAAATTAAAGAGAATATCTATTATAAAGTATTTTCCTTTTAAATCTACAATCTCCTGTAGGTATAGTCTTTATAAATAGTTTCTTAAAAGACTCAATGATAAACTTTGCTTTAATAGTAGAAAAAACACACTATTTGAAAAGCAATATCTAAATTTTATTCCCAAACTGGGCATGGTGGCTTATGCCTGTAATCCCAGTGCTTTAGGGGGCCAAGGCAGAAGAATTGCCTGAGCCCAGGAGATAAAGACCAGCCTAGGCAACATAGTGAGATCTTGTGTCTACAAAAAATATCAAAAAATTAGTTGGGAGTGGAGACACACACCTGTAGTACCAGCTACTCAGGAGGCTGAGGTGAGGAGGATAGTTTGAATCCAG
>NW_006964127.1:0-663 GCF_000164805.1 Carlito syrichta
CAACATCTAGTCTGGTTTATTATTTTATTTTATTTTAATTTACCATTTTATTTTTAATTTTTAGAGACAGGGTTTTGCTATGAGTTCCAGGCTAGTCTCAATCACCTGGCATCAAGCCACTCTCCCACCTCAGCCTCCCAAAGTTCTGGAATGACACCCAGGAAACACTTAGGCTGACTAATTACTTTTTATTTTATTTACCTTTTTTTTATTTTTTAGAGACAGGATTTTGCTATGAGTTCCTGGTCTAATATGATCCTCCCACCTTGGCTTCCCTTGTTGGGAAGATAGCCAGAAAATACTAAACCTGACTAATTATTATATTTGTTTTATTCTAATTGATTTTATTTTATTTTACTTTACTACTTTATTTTTTATTTTCTAGAGACATGGATTTACTCTGAGGCCCATGCTAGACTCAAATTCCTGGCCTCAAGCAATATTCCTGCCTAGGCCTCTCAATATGCTGGCAGGCAGGAATCACTAAGACTGATTAATTATTCTATTTTATTTTATTATACTCTATTCAATTTTGTTTTATTTTAATTTATTTTGCTTTTTTTTTATTAGTAGAGACAGGGTTTTACTATGATGCCCAGGCTAAATCAAATTCCTGAACTCAATTGACCTGCCCGCCTCGGCCTCCTTAAGTGCTGGGATGAC
>NW_006964128.1:0-696 GCF_000164805.1 Carlito syrichta
ACCATGAGATTCACTCCCTTCTTACAACCCGGGACACAGGAGAGTTTGTCCAAAGTCACCTGCTGAGCCCTCCCCTGGGAGAGCCCCTGGTGCAGGGGCATGTCTGCACGTGGGTGCCACCACTCCACTGACCTCAGTCCCTAGGTTCAATCCCCTCCCTCCTACCAGGGATCACCACTTGGAAAGTGAGGGCTTTACTCTCAAATCTACATGGGGGCACAGATGGCCTGGCGACTTACACCTATCTCCTTGGCTTTCATTGAGTCCAAGACAGGAAAAGGGCCAGAGCCTAGGAGTTCAAGACCAGGCTGGATACCATAGCAATCCCTCAATATGACCCCTAGCAAAACCCAGAAAACCTTGGTTGAGGCCAGTCCTCGGTAGAAGGATCGCCTCTGGCCCAGAGTTCAATACAAGGCAAGAAGACCAGGATTTGGACCAAATGGAAAGCCTGTGATCACAGTTTGGGATGCCCACCCTGAGAGGATGGCCCAAGTTTTGTGGTTTGAGATCACCCTGAGCAACCTAGTGAAACAAAAGAAAGAAACAAATAAACAAAGAAAGTAAGTAATCCATTCTCATGCAAACATTCAGCCCTCATTCTGTCCCCCCAACCCCCCCAATGTGAGGGTCACCCACACTCAGCAAATTCCAGTCCCAACCTCCTCATGGCTGCCCCCCTATAGTGTGGGAGTT
>NW_006964129.1:0-5503 GCF_000164805.1 Carlito syrichta
AGCCTTTCACCTGCTGGGCTCCGTGATCCTTCCGCCTCAGCCTTCCACGTAGCTGGAACTACAGGGCTCAGGTAATCCACTCACCTCAGCCTCCCAAAGGCGCGGGATTACAGGTTGAGCCACCGAGTCCGGCTTCGTTTTTTTCTTATAGAGGTTTTTTTTTTTTTTGAGTTGGACACTCACTCCATCACCCAGGCTTGAGTGCAGTGGCACGCATGCTCACAGCACCCCAGCTGAGCTGATGGACTCAGCCTCCCAAGTAGCCGGAACTATAGGCACGCACTACCATGTCTGGCTAATTTTTGATTTATCATAGAGATTAGTTCTCGCCAAGTTGCCCAGACTGGTCTCGAACCCGCGGGCTCAGGCAATTCGCTCACCTCAGCCACCCCCAAAGTGCCAGTATTACAAGCTGAGCCATGGAGCCCGGCCTAGAGTTCATAATTTAATGACAACTTCAAAGTCTGGAACCACAGGTAATCTTTTTTTTACCCAGAATGTCAAGCTAGAATTGTCAAGGGGAGAAAAAATCATGAAAAATACCCAATCATCCCTGGAAAGATCTCATTTTAATGTCTTACTAAATAGTTGAGTGTAGCATAGTAGCCTTAAAATTTTACTTAGCACCATACTTCCAGTGCCATAGCTCCATCTGGCCCTATAAAAGTACTGTGAATGGCTTTGTTTACTAGAAGTTATTGCTACTAAGATGAAAAGTCACAATGCAATGAAACTAGTAATGCAGGAATATGCAACCTCAAGCTCTACAATATGGCTATATTTTGAAATCATTAAAATGCAAATGATGATTAAAATGCAAAAAACTGATTTTGTGATAGCTTTTAAGATATTGAGTGGTTTTTAAAATATATGGTTGAGTGAGTGTGTCAACATAATCCATATTAGTGTATTTTAAAATTGCTCTGATAGGAAAGGTGTTTTCTCTGGCCAATGACTTCCCAGTTATTTTTAAAATGTTCTGTGATTCATCAAGTCAGCTAGGTTTCTGGCTTTCTTTATTGTAATTATGAACATATAACATTCTACAGTTTTTGTCACTAATTTTCAGGTGTTACCTGTATGTGATATTTAAGATGTTTAGAACTGAGAAATATTCCTTATATTACTTTTTGGATATATCACATATTTGCTTCACATTAGTGTGGGACATTTGAAATCAGTCGATATTATTGCTCTAGGCTAACTTTTTAAATGGTATATGTTTATAGGTGCATATATTGCAAATATTTTTATATGTAATTCCTCTGATAGATACAATTCTTAGGTTTCTGTTATTCTATCACAATAGAAGTTGACAGTCTATCTAAGGAACATTCTTATTATCTGTAGGACAAAGCACCAGCATTATCTAATGTATTTCTACATAAACTCAAATCTGTTGAGACATAGTAAAATATGAAATGTCAGAGTGGAATCGATTTCTTCGGAGACATATTTACAACTCTTCATATATGTTAGCTACCCATTCTCTTTCTAAGAACTTTGAGACTTCCTGCTTTTACTCAGCTTACTGCACATTACAAACATTAAATGCATGAAGGTGGGCCCTTCAGAGAAGACTTAGTTCTCCTCTGTTGTTCTATACCCATTGATCCATAGACACTGTATTTTTTTTTTTTACAAAATGTTATGAAGAAAATTATTACTTCTTACAATAGTTAGAATTGATTATATAATTCTGTGGACTTCTTGATATTATATCTCTCTTTTCACTCTAAATTGTCTCAACCACACCCATAGCTTCCACTACTATTTATTTTCACCAATAGCTTTCAAAGATAAGCATAATTTTCTGACTATTTTTGAGCTATAGACTCTCTACTCTGCAGGTTCACTTTGGTATACCTTAAACTTAGTACTTTCAAATCTGTGACCTTCTCTCTTCAGTCTAATTTGCTTCTGCTCATCTGGTCCCTTTCTGGGTAAATGATATCACTATAGTACTTGAGTATTTTCTTTTCTAAACTAATGCAGAAGTCTTCTAGCTGGTTTCGCTGGTTTCAGTCTTGCTTTCTTCAGTTTATTGTCCACAATGCAATTGGAATGTTATCTAAAAACACAGATCTTAATCAGTCATTCACCATCTTAGAAAAGTTAACACATTCTCAAACATTTATAGAGAAAGATCAGGCTCCATGGAGAAGCAGGCAAGTTTCTACCTTGGGTGGGTGGAGGGAAAATTCTTCATACTCATATCCTGGTTTCTCTTACCAGTTCACTTCTACTTCTGAGTTACGTTCAGTCTTTGGAAAACATTTCTGGGGGATGGAGTCAAAGGCTGAGGAAAACGGGAATAGGAGAACCACAGTGTTTTAACAGCTATAGCACTATAGCCTTGTAACATAGACATATGAGAGATAAATAGATAAAATAGCATGTATATACTATATAGACAATATATAGTATCTATATTGAGAATACATATTTTTACATATGTCCAATATAGAAACTGTTACAATGTACTGTATATATTTTAGGCCAGATAATGGCTCCAGTTTTGGTCTTTGCTCTTAAGATTGTTTTGGCTATTTGGAATGTTTTGTGATTCCATATGAATTATGGAATTGTATTTTCTACTTCTGTAAAAATCGTCATTGGGATTTTGATAGGGGTTGTATTGCTTCTGTGTATTCCTTTGAACAATATGGACACTTCCACAATGTTAGAGTCTTCCAATCCATGAACACAGAATGTCTTTCTTTTTTTCACATGAAAAAGTTTTAGTTTATTAAGCTGGTCGTGAAAAATCCAAACAATGGCCACAGATACCGTCACTGCCTCATCTTTAGTCCTTTGCCTTTTTGCCAGCACCAACATTGGCCTTTGCAGTCCCCCTGACTTTCTTCATTCTGTTCTAACATTCCTTTCACTGCTTCCTTGAGGTCTTTTTCTTCTCATACAGGCCATGTTTTGCAAGTCTATGTTTGGGTTCATTTTTCTTTGCGTAATCCAAGGAATCATAGATCATGCCAAAGCCAGTTGTCTTGCCACCACCAAAATGAGTTCTGAATCCAAATACAAAGATGACGTCTGGTATTGTCTTATACATTTTGACTAGTTTTTCCTGAAATTCTGTCTTAGGTACTGTTGCCTTCCTGGGGTGAAGGACATCAATGACCATTTGTTTCCATTGAAGCAGATGGTTGGTCATGAATTTCCTGGTCCAAATAGTTACTGTGTCATTCATGATGGCTATCGATCCTCAGGCAGTCCCAGAATGTCTTTCAATTTTTTGTGTCTCTAAAAGTTTTTCTCAGAAACATTTTGTAGTTTTTAGTGTATAAACCTTTCAAATCCTGGTTAGACTTATTCATACGTATTTTATTCCTGTTTTAATTTTTTTTTCAGATGGGGATTTACTCCCACTACCCAGACTGGAGTGCAATGGCATGCTCATGACCACCCCCATTTGTTGACTGCTAGGCTCAGGAATCCTTTCCACCTCATCCTTCCAAGTAACTGGAACTACAGGTGCACACAACCATGCCCAGCTAAGTTTTTGATTAATTGTAGAGATGAAGTCTTGCCAAGTTGCCCAGGCTGGTCTGGAACTCATGGTCTCAGGCAATCCTCTCACCTTGACCTCCCAAAATGCTGAGATTACAGACTTGAGCCACCATGCCTGGCTGTATTTTGCTCTTTTTAATGTTATCATATATAGAATTGCTTTCTTGTTTTTTGGATAGTTGGTTGTTAGTGTGTATAAAAACACAACTGATTTTGTTTGCAGATTTTGTATCCTGTAAGTTTCCTGAATTTAATTATTTCCTCTGCCAATTTTTTTGTGTGTATGCATGTGGAATCCTTAGAGATTTCTACATATAAGATAATGCCATCTACAAACAGAGAAAAATGTATTTCTTTCTTTTTTAATGTGGATGTCATTTATTTCTTTCTCTCGCCTAATTTCTCTGGAAAGAATTTTCAGTACTATGTTGAATCAGTGGTGGGCGTATCCTTGCCTTGTTTGTGAAAACTTTTGGCTTTTAACCATTGTTATTTCAGCTTTTTATATGCAACCTTTCTTACGCTGAAGTAAATTATATTGAGATAAATTCTTTCTATATCTAGTTTGTTGAAACTTTTTGTCATGAAAGTGTGTTGAATAGAACAGAATAGAGAATCCAGAAATATACACACAAATATACAGTGAACTGATCTTTGAAAAGAGTATGAAGGCCGGGCTCGGTGGGTCAGCCTGTAATCCCTCACCTTGGGAGGCTGAGGTGAGTGGATTGCCTGAGCCCACGGGTTCAAGACCCACCTGGGCAACTTGGTGGGACCTCATCTCTACAATAAATCAAAAAAAATTAGCCGGGTATGGTAGCGCGTGTGCCTGTAGTTCCATCTACTTGGAAGGCTGAAGCAGAAGGATCACCAGAGCCCAGCAGGTCGAGGCTGCGGTGGCCGGGAGTGGCCACTGCACTCCAGTCTGGGTGACACAGTGAGACTCCAACTCAAAAAAAAAAAAAAAGAATATGAAGAATAAACACAATGGATAATGGATAGTCTCTATTACAAACTATGTTTGGAAAACTGGATATATACATGAAAAATGATAATAAAATTGGGACCTATCTTATACAACATAAAAATAAACTCAAACAGTAATAAAAGTTTAACCATAAGACATGAAACAATAAGGGTTCTAGAAGAAAATAATAAGGGAGAAGCTTTAAGAGATTAGTCTTGGCAATGATTTCTTGGCTATGACACTAAAAGCACAAGTTCCAAAAGAAAAAAAATAGACAAATGGGACTACTTCAGACTAAAGATTTCTATAAAACAATGGAAACAATCAACAGAAAGTAATGTCAACCCACAGACTGGTAGAAAATACTTGCAAACCATACATCTGATAAGAGGTTAGTATCAAAAATATATAAGGAACGCAGACAATTCAATAGCCAAAATACAAATATCCGGATTAAAAAATGCTCAATGAACTTAGTCATTTAATCATGAACCAATTGATACAGAAATATTTATTTATTTATTTGAGTTGGAGTCTCACTCTGTCGCCCAGGCTGGAGTGCTGTGGCATGCTCACAGCCACCCCAGTGTCAACCTGCTGGGCTCAGGTGATCCTTCTGCCTCAACCTTCCAAGTAGCCTGAACTACAGGCGTGTGCCACCATGCCTGATTAACTTTTGATTTATTGTAGAGACGAGGTTTCGCCAAGTTGTCTGGGCTGCTCTCAAACCTGTGGACTAAGGCAATCCACTTGCCTCAGCCTCCCAAAATGCTGGGATTATAGGCTGAGCTTCCAAGCCCAGCTTCTACTGACTTTTAAGGATGTCTATGATACTTGAATAATAAGAAAAGGTTTTTCAGAATAGTAACATGACTCCAATGGTATAAAATATATCATGGCATCGGTTATCTTGGGAAAGTTCAAAGGAGGTGGGTTATTAACTTCTACTCTTTATTTGTTTTTGAATTAACAATTTATATAAAATACTCGCTAATTTTGTAATTAGTG
>NW_006964130.1:0-4814 GCF_000164805.1 Carlito syrichta
CATATGAGCAGTTGTTTTCCAGGATTAATGACCTCTTAACATAAGCTTTTCCTACGAGTTAATGAGCGTCTGCAATAGTCGGAATTTTTTAAGCAGAGTAGAAGATTCTTGATCCATATGGTCATTACCTTATGAGAAATTCCTGACCAACAGGTCATTATTGCTGTTAATGTGCTGAGAATTTAAATGATGAATAAAGTGCTCAGTCGATCCTTTTCCAATTCAAATGGGTATTTAGTAATACACAAATTGCAACTAAGGGAATTTTAATCCCATCTTTTACTTTTATAGTGTCTACTTTTATAATGGCATAATGTCCACTGTAGTATTTTCCAATGTTAAAAGTAAAACATTGTAGCTAAAGAGTTTCCAAGTAATTTTCACATATTCATCAGGCAGGTCAAAATAAAGCATAAAGTTCAATTATTAAATACCTTTTGTCTTAGGTAATCTTTGATAGGTATACAGGTTTAAAAAATGAGGGAGAGACATCATGAATTTAAATGTGTGTCGGTAGTTAGATAAAACAACTTTATCTTTTTGTTTTTTTAACAAGTTTAAATTTTTGTAAGAACTTAGTTAAATGTTGTTTTCATATTTTATATTTTAGCAAGAGATAAGTAATTGGGAAAGAAATATTTCAAGAATTTTGAAAGGAATTAAATTATTTGACTAAATACACAAATTATTATATTTTATATGTAAATTAGCTTGACCTGCATTTGAAAAAAATGCCTCAGTAGATGGACCTAATTCTCTTTGTCATTCTATTTATTCTATTAAATAAAACTCATTAATCATAAAAATTTTCAGAAATATCTAATATTATAAACTGAAAATACTGTGAGTCAAGTGGTCCAATCAAGTAGAACACTTTGTATTGAATGTATCAGAAAATTGAAATAAAACTGGTTCACATAATGAACAGAATTATTTGACTCATCTAACTAAAGAACATAACGGTTTAGATACAACTTTATCCAACAGTTCAAAATCAGCAGAAAATTCACCCCTCCATCTACTCACTATTGTTTGCTTGGTTAGTTTCCACTCTACATTCAGATCTCAGCTTATAGGTCAATGGAACTGAAGACCAATCCTCAACCCCTAACTTTACTGAACTGGGTCAAGTTCCTTTTTTATATGTCTTCATAGGTCCAGCTGGTGTTTCTTCACTGTATTCATTATTGTTATTATTAGTAGTAGTAGCAATATAGTTTTTAAGGTTTATAATGTATCATTTCCTTGTCAGGCATATCATGGGCATGCAGTCTGTACTTACTGACTTAATGAATGTTTTAATGAAGACAAGCATGCACTAACATTTTTAACACATGAAATACCATGAATATAAATACCCTGAAAGATGTTACTTTCTCTTGGTCTTTGTTCAGTGCTTGTCGTGGCATCTCTCTCTCTGCAGAAATTTTATTCTCTATGAAACTTCCCTGATTATCAAAGCAAAAAATAAAAAAAATTAAGTTTTCCCTGTCTTGGAAACCTCAGAAGATATTATCACTTTGGTGTGATCCTAATCATAAATATTGCACAGTGATTTCTACCAAATTATACGGTTTGGAGGACAAAGGTTATATCTTTTGTTTTCAATTCTTCATGGAAGAAAATTCATTGGCATCACAACCATCAGTAAATATTTTTAAGTCTAATGAAAGATACACTACTCTTATTTGGAGATTTGAGTTTCACCTGTTTTATAACTACCAGTGTTTCCTTGCAAATATGAAAGGAATTTGTACTGTGATTTAGGTTTACTAAATAGTAAATTTGTAGACCAGATGGTGGGTCTACAAAAATGTTTTTAATCAAACTGATGCAAATGAAACACAGAAAAGACTATCTTCTTTTAAGAGAATTATCCCCTAATAACTAACAAATAGGACTTTATTATAGACTAGCCTGTGAATATACATTTTATGTAAAATGAGATAAACACAATTGTTTTTAATGACAATTAGAATTCAGTAAACATGTAGGTACTTATTAGGTAACTTCATATGTCCACCTTCCCTTGAGATAAAATTCCATTAAAATCAATAGGTTTCAAACTCTAAAAAATGAAGGTTGAGCTAGACAATATGTATGCAACATAGATAGTTACTAAACCCAGTGAGCTATAAAATGAAAATGATTCTCTATTTTCAACCCTGATCCTTTAAAAAAATATTTTGTAAGGGATTTTAATATCTGAAGAGCATGTATAGTAATATTAGGTGAAAATATTTATTTTGATAAATGCAGTAAAACTTTTCAAAATCATTTACATTGTATCTTTATATTTATACTCAACAATTTTGCCTTCATTTATGAACCTTAGTGGTTTCTTTATAACAAAGTATGAATACTGTGTACTAATAAAATAATTATTGCCTCAAACTATTAAAAGGTAATTGTTTCTTGCTTTTGTAGACATTTTCACAATAAAATTTATTAAACTTAGAGCTTTGAATTTAAATTTATGGAACTGCAATGTTTATAATACTCATTATTCAGGATTATTGTCCATAGTATGTCAAAGGACTTATCTATAAACTTTAAAAATTACAAAAATATAGAAATTTCTAAAGTTAAACAGTAGTCACAGAGGTGACTGTGTGTATGTGTGTGTGTGTACACATGCATTTTACAAATAAAATTTTGAATTCATATGCTTTTCCTATTACAAAAATATCAATAACAGCAACAGGGCTTTTAACTGAGGCACTTTGGCAGAGTTGGAGGTTTAGCATAAAAAACTGGGCCGGGCACAGTGGCTCAAGCTTGTAATCCCAGCACTTTGGGAGGCCAAGGAGAGAGGATTGTCTGAGCCTGCGGGTTCAAGACCAGCCTGGGCAACATGGAGAGACCTCATCTCTATGATAAATAAAAAAATTAGCTGGACGTGGTAGCCCGTACATGTAGTTCCAGCTACTTGGAAGGCTGAGGCAGAAGGATCATATGGTAGCCTAGCAGTTCGACACTGGGGTAGGTGTGAGTGTGCCACTGCACTCCAGCCTGGGCAATGGAGTGAGATTCCAACTCCAAAAAAAAAAAAATGAAGAAATAACATTGCAGTTTTGTAGACAATCCTTTTTTAACACAATTCCTCCATTACCTTTGTCCATTTTCAATGCATCTTTCTTTTTTATTTTCTTTAAGCCCAAACCTGTTAGCCTTAGAATCCTGTTCATTATTTATGTTTCTATCCTTATTTTCTCTGATTTCCAGATCATTAATTACTGATTGATATCTAATCATATTTCTGGAGGCTCATGATTGGTATTTTCAGGAGAATGAACAGAAGCAACACAACCATAATTGGCATGACTACCTAATTCCATAATCCTTCCATTGGTCAGGCATCCCATTTAGTAGAGTATCTAATCTTGCAGAGAGCCCTGAGAGATCAACTCATATTGTCACCAAGGTTTTAAATTTTTTAATGTTTCATAACATTTCATAAAGAAAAGTTCTACCTAGCTACTTTTTATAATTAGTATGGCAGTAGGTAGAATGAATCCTAAAACTCTTAGTGTATTTGAATATTTCAAAGCAAATGATAGTATAAGTAGAAATATTGTGAGTAGCATTTTCTCTTTCTGGTATTCTAACTCAAAGGTAAAATTTTCATTCCCGTATGAATTAGAACCCTGATTTCCTAACCTCTGACATTTTAAAAAATAGTCCTTTAGTTTACCTTACAGCCCCAAGATTATGTTTAAATAAAAGATTTATCTTCCAGATTAAGAATAGAAGTTTTATATAATTTTTCTCCCTCATGAAAGCACATGCTCTATTGAACAGTTGAAGGCTTATGACTTTTCAATTAAATTTGAGACTTGTCTTTTAAGAAATTTTAATGAAAAGTCAATTAAATTTTCCATACAGCTGTATTTCCAAATAAAGGGAACTAACGCAAAAAAATAATTAAACTTAATTTCTCAAATCATGTGGTTATGGTTTTAGTGGCGTTTCTTAAACAATATTTATATTTAATATTGCTTGGAAGTTTTATACATTATTAAGTGCTGGATTATATGTGCTAAAAATTAGTACAGTAGTGGTTTATAAGAATCTTTCATTTCTTTGTTATATTTTATTCAGGATTTTAGTCCTTAAAAGTAAAACTCCCATTATCACGATAAATTTTCCGAATGATATCATTTATTTTAATTTGCCAAAGGAAGTAATGATTATACAAAAAATTGAATACTATTTTGATTTACTTCATTTTGTAAATATATTATATAAGTTAAATTCTTTTCTCAGCCAAACATTATTTATCTAATACTATTCACAAGAAGTTTGGCATTGCATTACTTGACCTTTTTATTGTAAATTAGAATACATTTTTAAACATAAAAAGTACAGAAGACCAAAAATACTATTGTATATAAAACTAAGAAACCAGGTCAAGATGAAATCATAGACATGTTTATGATCATTAATATTTTAGTTTTGCATAAGAAATTTAAAGATATCTGTTTTGTCCTTAATTAAATAGAACAGAGTGTGTCAGTACTTTTTTCTTTTTAACATGAACATTTGTTAAGTCAGTCCTATATCAAGACACTTTTTAAAAGAGTAAAGCATGTGAAAATTGAATCTTTAGTCATTTTGGTAACAAACAATAGGGTGATTTCTTTTCTTGTGAAGAGTTGTAATAAGATGACCATTTTTACTGACATTATCAACTGAAAGTTCAGAGAGTTGTTTACCTCAATTTTCTGGGGTTACAAAGTGGCAGCTCCTCAAATATTTGCATTAAATACTGATAAAGGCTTCATCACATGCCATAATTAAGCATTAAAATACTG
>NW_006964131.1:0-511 GCF_000164805.1 Carlito syrichta
CACTTTTAAAGAGTGTGTAATGTTTGAGGGACTTTTATTTTGAATTGGTATTATTTTCAAGCTTATAAGAAAACACTTGTTCTGTGTTCATAGTTTCACATTGGTTTTCTTACAAAGCGTTCCCAAATTATAAACTATCCAGGCCCTACTAAGTTTGGTTCCACCTGCTTCTAACTATTAGCCCTCTGCGTAAGCTGAGCTCAGCAGAGAACCATGGTGTGGGCTGGAAGCCCTTCATAGTTATATTCATGAGAGAGACCCCAGTGGAGTGTGTGAAAGTGCAAAGGTGGTCAACAGGACAGCCCCTTTAAATGACAGAGGCTATCCAGGGAGCCCCTCTTTTCAAGGAATTTGGGGAAAAGGCCGGGTCACAGACTCTCCATCAAATAGCATGGACTATATCCAGCGTCACCTCTCCTGGGTCAGAGGTACGAGAGGGATGCAACAGTGATAGTAAGCATTCCCTATAGGGATGATGTCTCTACCCTACTATATCCTATGCCAGTTATTA
>NW_006964132.1:0-765 GCF_000164805.1 Carlito syrichta
CCAAGTTGTCTAGACAACTGACTTAACGACCTGAATTAACTAGCTAGCCAGCTGGTTATCCAGCTCACTAAACTATCTGACATAACTAGCTTGCCAGCAGGCTAGCCAGCTGAATTCATTGCCTAGCTACCTAGCAAGCCAGCAGCCTAGCTAGCTGACTTAACTAGCTGACAACAAAGTAGCCAGCTGTCTACCAAACAGACTTAACTAGTTAGCTACCTAGCTAGAAAGCTGGATAGCCAGGTACTTAACAAGGTGATGCAACTTGATATCCTCATGGCTAGTCAGCTCACTTAACTAGCTACCTACCTACATATCCCACAGGCTTGCCAGCTGAGTTATCTACTTATCTACCTTGGTAACATGCTGGCCAGCGAGCTGAATTAACTGTATGACTTAACTAGCTAGCCAGCTGGCTAGCCAGTTGATTTAACTAGCTAGCTATCCTCCTTTTCAGCTGGCTAGACAGCTGACTTAACTAAATGACTTAACTAGCTAGCTACCTAGCTAGCCAGATGACTTAACTAGCTGACTTCACTAGCTAACTACCTAGTCAGTCAGCTGGCTGGGCAGCTGACTTAACTAGCTTACATATCCTGCTAGACAGCTGGCAGGCCAGCTGACTTAACTAGCTAATTTAAATAGCTAAAGTGCTGGCTGGCCAACTGAATTAACAAGCTGACTTAACCAGCGAGTCAGCCAGTTATTTAGCTGACTTAACTAGCTTGCTACCTGGCCTAGCCAACTGGGAAGCCAGCTTAATAA
>NW_006964133.1:0-793 GCF_000164805.1 Carlito syrichta
CCTGGGTGACATAGTGAGACTCCAACTCAAAAACAAACAAAAAGAAAGATTACAACTTAAATCAAAAGGATCAAATGCTACTACTAATTCAAGGCACTTTCTGGCACTCAGTCAGTTAACCTTCCTTGATTGTGCTCTTTGGTGTTTTCACTAGAGGCCACCTTGAGGAAATACCTGTATATATTTTAAGACTAAACAAAGACATATTTTTGAAATGTGGAATTATTAACATAGGGATAAAAGAAAGGTTAATTCACAATGTGGTTACAAATAACATCTTGGTCAGTGTGAGGGGATGTGTGGAAGACAGAAAGAGCAGCTGCAGGTCTGATGCCCTGCTAACAATCTTAGGAGCTAATAGCCTTTGAAACTCCTTTAGTTCTTTTTGATCACCAATGCAGCTATGCCATTCTCCTTAGAAGTTGTTGCTCAGCATTATTTTTTGGTGCCAAATGCTTAATTTTTCCCAAATAATAGGTGAAATGTACAAGGGTGGTGAAAACAATTAATTGAAAATGTCTTTAATGGATTGTCTTTAAAAAGAGAAAAAACCCAAAACCATATTGAGATGCCACCTAATGCCAATAAGTATGGCCATCATTAATAAAACAAACAACAGATGGTGGCAAGAATGCGGAGAAAAAGGAATGCTTCTACACTGCTGGTGGGAATGTAAACTAGTGCAACCTCTTTAGAATAGTGTGTGGTGATTTCTGAAAGAACTAGAAATTGCCCTTCCATGTGACCCAGCAATCCCCCTATTGGGGACTATACCCAGAGGAAATCAAATCAT
>NW_006964134.1:0-781 GCF_000164805.1 Carlito syrichta
TTGAATCTGGTAACCACTACTTTATTCTATTTCAATATATTTGATTTTTTAAAAGATTCCACATATGAATATTTTTCTTTCTTTCTCTCTCTCTTTCTTTCTTACTTTATTTTTTTTATTTTTATTTTTTGAGTCAGAGTCTCACTCTTTTGCCCAGGCTGGAGTACAGTGGCATGTTTATGGCCATTGCAGTCTCAACTTGCTAGGCTCAGGAGATCCACCTCAGCCTTCCAAGTAGTTGGAAATATAGGCATGCACCATCATGCCTGGCTAGCTTTTTGAATTATCGTGGAGATGAGGTCTTGCAAGTTGCCCAGACTGGTCTCAAACCTGTGGGTTCAGGCATTCCTCTCACCTTAGACTCCTAAAGTGCTGGGATATAGGCATGAGTCACCACTCCTGACCAATATTTTTCTTTCTGCTTTTGACTTATTTTACTTACAATTTTATTTTCAAATAAAGACTCTTAATAACTTTTAAAAACAGAATACCAATTCCATATCCTATAACCATTAAAGAATACCCTTATGGATAGATATAACAATTCACAGCATATCTGTTCATATAGAAATTAAAACCAAAAATATTTGTTAATTTTCATCCCAATCCACTTGCTCTTCCATACTTTGTTGCTCAGATGCAGTGAATGAAAGGGACATCCAGGAAAGTTAGAATGCAATTTGGCCCACAACTGGTAACTAAGTATGAAAATTGGAATGTATATAAATAATGGAAGAAAACTGAACTGGTGGTTGACCTGCTGGGTTGGATAGTACTGGAA
>NW_006964134.1:1719-2587 GCF_000164805.1 Carlito syrichta
GTAATTACCAGAACTAACTCACACACCTAACTCAGAGCTGTCTGGCTCTGAGCTTCTATTTCTGATTACTATGCTACCCTCTGATTTACTTAATTATGGGCAGCTAGAGTTCAATGTCACCAAAGTATCTGAGTTCAAAACCCATGCATTACACATCCTTGTACCTACTCAACACCTAAGCCAGTGAAAATCAGGGAATAGATGATCAGTAAATGTCATCTGAGTATCTGCCAGCTCTCACTAAAATCTAGTAGAAGTTTTCTCTTTCCAAGATGATCAAAAAGATGGTACCAAATTAACACTTAGTTTAGCCATCCTAATTCTGACAATCTTAGTAAATTAAGATTTTTAAACAATGGAAACCTCTTTACATCTCTTTCTCTCTCTTTTTTTTTAGGGAAAGCAGTTGTTATTTGTACTTTTATTTCTCTGTTGCACTAGAACCCAGATGACCTCCGAACTCCTAAGCTCCTTATCCCCACATCTCCTCAGGGCCTCAGATGAGTGAGTGAGGATGGAGAAAAGGCTTATGTTAGACACAGTTTTGTTGGTCAGTCTGGCAGAAAGTTTCATCTCTGCCCTGTTCCTCTCTCCCTAAGAAAGCTGCCTTCTTTCCATCCTGACCCTAGAGAGTTTATTCATCACTTCTATGGTCTTTCCAACAGAAATGATCTTCTACTCAGCTTGTCCTATCTCTTTTGAACATCAAAATAAATACTTTGGATTGATAGTCAACCAAAACACAAATCAAAAATCCCATGCCGTCGAATAAAGAATGAACTTTAACTTCCAAATTTTTCTTTTGTTTTTCTATATGGTCTTTGTTGTTCCCAGGTACAATTCCCACATGGATTTTTCATGTTACAAA
>NW_006964135.1:0-664 GCF_000164805.1 Carlito syrichta
CCTATGCCGCTTGATCTTTTCTAACATATGCAAGGGTTAAACTCTGAAGCACATCAAGAATGCTTTCTTTCACTTGCTTATAAGTTACTAGATATTGCTTAAGTAATAAATGATATAAGTATATCCACTCCTTATTTGATTTAGAATTATGTAGTTTAGTGTTTAGACATAAGGTTTTTTAGAAGCACAAGTTTATAGTAAGTTCATTATGAATTCATTATAAGTTCTAACACTTATATAGGAGTTATGTAGGTGATTTATAACACTGTTTTCACTGACTTAGGATAAAGATTATCTTTAAGGTTTTTACTTAATTCAATAGTTAAAACTCTAAGTTAACATTTATAAAGTGGGTTTTCACTGAACTCATAATATACGAATCAGACACTTTTATGATAACTTAGTTAAAGACAGAAAGCAACCTTGGGGGCCTGGGAAACATTACTAAAAGCTTCTTTTGAGTTTTCTTTAGAAACAAGTACTGCAGGATAAGAGAAAAGTAACAGAGACACCTGGACAAGAAAGGCAATTACAAGCTCTGAAGGTCATAAAGCCCCAGAAGGAAAACTACTGCTAAACTTTCTGGAGACAATTCAAGGACTGTAATTCGGGACTTTGGACTAAAACTATCATCTTTGGCCTTATGAATAAGATTCTTATCTGA
>NW_006964136.1:0-736 GCF_000164805.1 Carlito syrichta
AATCAACTCAGTTTCTAAAAATTGTATTCTGACTTTACCCTCATCTCAAGTTATAATAGCTGTAATGTCATTTGTATAAAATTTAATTTGATAATTTCTATTTGTATTAAATAAACATTTGCTTGTATAAATGTTTGCTTATGAGCAAATCAAAATAATCTCTAGTATCACTAGTGCTACACTAACACTTATTTTCAATTCTACTCTCTTTACATATTATGTTAAAATCTGATTGACTTTGGAAGATATTTATAATTATGTACTCTATCATTTCAAAGAATAAACTATGTTTATTTGCTTCAAGAGACAAAATAAAAAATTTAATTTTATACCTGTTTTTCACTTTTATGCTTACAGATTGAAAGTATGTGTGTGTAATAAAATTGATTATATTTTTATAATCTAGAAAGATACCTAGTGAGTGAAAAACAATTTTTAGAAAATGATTTTTACAGACAATATTATATTGGTATTGCATTTTATTAAGACAAAACTAATCTTTAACACATTCTTAAAGACCTAGAGAATTTAGTTTTGTTGAATATTATTAACATATACCAGATTTTTTGGATCTTAAAAATAATCTTCGTTAAAATTTTAATATAATAGAGATATTTCTAAATATAATGATGAGTAGTTTAAATCTAACTTTAATTACTTTTATTAGTATAGTTTTAATTATTTTTTTTATTCCTTTTTTTTTGAAGTTGGAGTCTCACTGTGTCACCTAGACTGG
>NW_006964137.1:0-740 GCF_000164805.1 Carlito syrichta
ACAGTCTTATATAAGAACCAGTTTTTTTTTTCAGAATAAATCTGTGCAAAATTACAGCTTGTTGCTTTTTAAAATATTTTATTAAAATAATTTGATATATTTTTGCATACAAATTTTATTTGTATGCAAACTTCATAAATTTTGGTGAAAAATATTCATGGTTTTGCAATTTACTTTTTAAGTATGATGTCACCACCAGCAGGAATAGTTTGCAATACATTCATGGCTAAAATAAATCTGTTGGGCACTTGGCATATTCCTAATATAATTAGCATATATAGCATACATATACAGTATATATATACATATATATACACATATACATATGCATATGCATATGTATATCACATGTAAATACACACACACACATACAGAGTTTAAAATATTTCTGATCTTAATCTTTAAACTATAAGTCTTATCAATATTCAAATTAAAGAGAATATCTATTATAAAGTATTTTCCTTTTAAATCTACAATGTCCTGTAGGTATAGTCTTTATAAATAGTTTCTTAAAAGACTCAATGATAAACTGTGCTTTAATAGTAGGGAAAAACACACTATTTGTAAAGCAGTGTCTAAATTTTATTCCCAAACTGGGCATGGTGGCTTATGCCTGTAATCCCAGTGATTTAGGGGCCCAAGGCAGAAGAATTGCCTGAGCCCAGGAGATAAGACCAGCCTAGGCAACATAGTGAGATCTTTTTGTCTACAAAAAAAAATCAAAAAATTAGTTGGGAGTG
>NW_006964138.1:0-748 GCF_000164805.1 Carlito syrichta
ATTTCCTTATCTCATCTCTTAACTTTAAGCATTTAGGGTGTTTCCTTTTTAAGTTTTTTTTTCTATTTTATTTATTTATTTGTTTATTTATTTATTTATTTATTTATTTATTTGAGTTGGGGTCTCACTCCGTCACCCAGACTGGAGTGCAGTGGCATGCTCCCAGTCACCGCAGCCTCGACCTGCTGGGCTCCGGCGATCCTTCCGCCTCAGTCTTCCAAGTAGCTGGAACTACAGGTGCACACTAGCACGCCCGGTTAATTTTTTTTTTTTTTATTTACTGTAAAGATGAGGTCTTGCCAAGTTGCCCAGGTGGGTCTTGAACCTGCGGGCTCAGGCAATCCACTCACCTCGGCCTCCCAAAGCTCTGGGATTACAGGCTGAGCCACCAAACCCAGCCTTTTTTTTCTATTTTAAAGACCATAATGTACATTTTTCCCCCATTTAAAATAATCTCCTTCAAACAAACTCCTTGAAGAGGAATTACTTGGTCAAAGGGCATAAACATTTTTAAGGGCTTTGGGGACATCCTACCAAGCACAGACATTTACTGAGTTTTTTTTTTCTTTGTGAACAAGGGTCATGCAATGGGGCTGGAGGCGTTGGGACAGTGAGATGAGAATAAGACATGACCACTTTCCTTATGCGGTTGTATAATCTACCAACAGAGCATACCCATAAGCAAAGATGCTCTGGAGGACCATTTACTTTGCAAAAGGTTTACTGCTCTTTCTGAGACAATGTGAAA
>NW_006964139.1:0-611 GCF_000164805.1 Carlito syrichta
AGTCCCTTGGTCTCTGCACCTCCAGACTCTCACGTCTTACACCTCCAAGGAGAATGGGGTGGCATTTTGCTTTGCTTTGGATTTCTTTGCTTTTGCTTCTGCATCAAGGTCCTCCAATTCTTGTCCCTTGAAAATACACAGAATTAATTGCAAAGAAAGATAAATGCATGTCCGCCTTCCCCAAACATGCGCAAGTCATCTCTCCCGTGTTCATAAACACATGCTGAGTCTGCCTCAGTGTGTTCTTGCCCAGACGGGTATGATGTCTTACTTTCCCTTCTGTGAAAAATTCCAAGTTTCATCTCTTGGGAAACGGTCCTGGGCTTCTCTTCAGACTCAAGTCCAGTGCGTGTGAAGTCATACAGATGACAGAGCTCTGTTCCCAGAATCTGTGAGGTAACAAGAGCTTTTTCCAGCCCCCCCAGACAGCTTCCCATCTTGTCAACCATGGAAGTTAAAAGGGGTAGCCCTTCATGACATTAGGTTACTTATGCAGGGTCAAAGCATATGCAAACATTTAAAAAAAAAAAAAGCTAGAGGTTACAATTTTATGCTTATCACTGCTCACTTACACCAATAACCTTTTTCCTTATGAATGTTTCACTCCTGAA
>NW_006964140.1:0-971 GCF_000164805.1 Carlito syrichta
TCAACAGGGTGTCTGAATGAACGTAATTGTACACCTAACCCTTAACTGTACCCCACAAAACTATAATAAAAATACTGATTATTTAAAAAAAAAAAAAACCTCAAAATATGCCATTAACCCGAGGATCGTGTGTAGGTTAAAACAGTAACACTTTCCGTAAATCTAGCATTTTAAAAAACATAATATTTTTAAAGCTCCACAGTTACAACAAGTAATGATAAGGAACGTCAAGTTTTTTACCTCGCCAGTGCTACAGCCAAACTTTTCAGTGGATGGATGGATGTTAAAATTGGCAAGGAGGAACATTACAGATGTTCATTAACATAATATACTAGTAAGAATCCGGAACGTCGAGCCTTTGGGATCCATATCTGCAGCATTCCTCTTTGGCTACTTTTTGGCAAAGAATCTTGGGCCTCAAGAGGCATGCTCTGCGTAGGCGTCTATTAGAAGGAAAGTGTGGGTTTGTCCAGGTGGCTCAGCACTTACTAAATCAGAAATTCCCACATCAGTGACTCTCCTACACATGCTAAGCTATCCTAAGCTGCTCAACTTCTAGCCGGTTCTCAGAAATAAGACTCCCAGATTTTCTGCAGAGCATGGCCCACGCAGGGTGGGACTCATTGGTGAATTATCCAGATGATAAATCCTCTTGTACTGGGAACAATGAATGTGGTCACGAGTGGGGGCAGCCTGAATGGAAGATGCCTTCGCGTGGGGCATGGAGTGGACAAACTATCAGAGTGGCGAGTAGGGTGGGTCCCATGGTGGGGATAAAGATGCCCCAGGCTGCCTCCCGCCTCAGCCTTCCAAGTAGCTGGAACTACAGGCGCGTGCTACCATGCCCGGCTCGTTTTTGATTTAGAGATGAGGTAGAGATGAGGTCTCGCCAAGTTGCCCAGGCAGGTCTCGAACCCGCAGGCTCAGGCAATCCCCTCACCTTGGCCTCCCAAAGTGCTGGGATTACAGGC
>NW_006964140.1:1431-10698 GCF_000164805.1 Carlito syrichta
TCCCCCCCTTCCCTGGCAGTTTCCCCCTACTGCCAATCCCACCTCTCCCCGCCCCCCCCGCCGGCAGTTTCCTGCTACTGTCAATCATTTTCTTATAGAATTTCAATAATTGTTCAAGGTCTGCTTGTCAATGAGAACATGTGATACTCAGCACTTTGTTGGTCAGAATTATTTTAATTGAAGCTTAATCTAAATGGAAGTCTAGTACTAAATATATTCTTGAATTTCTAGTTTTCCCACCCCCCACACAGAAGAACCTTAATGTATTCACCCACTTATTCACTAATTCTTTTGACCATTTGACACCATTTGGTCTTGGGGCCGGTTCTCTATTTACAGAAACGCTCCTTTGTACCTGTGGAAATACTTGGTCAGGAGCATCAAGACCTTTTGGACTGACTGGATTTGAGGAGCTGAGGAAGCTGACAGTGTCACGCAGACATCCGGGCGTGGGATTTGGCTGGTGGGGTAGAGAGCCGGCCTTGCACTAAATCAGGGAACCCAGGAGGAAGAGCTGAACTCCCAGAATTGGAGAAGTGGGATGCTGACTTCAGAAAACGATGACGGTCTCCAGCTCTGCTCCGGTCGCATCTCTGCCAGTTCTGCTGGATCCAACCACTCTTCTGAGAGCCGTGGCTCCTTCCCTAGTGGAAAGGGCTTGCTCCCTGCAGACGGGCCAGCTCCTCTACCAGCCCTCAAGCAGGATGATTAGACATAATGCAGCATTCAGCCACCGCCTGGTCAGCCCAAGTTTGCGGCTTCTCCTAGGAAGGAATTCACGGGAAGTTCTCTGGGAAGTGGGTGACGCACAGGCGTCCTTGAGCGCACTTTCCCAGCTGTGTGGGGGTCTGGAGAGGGGCCCACATCTCTCAGTTCTTCCTGACACCAGAGGGAGGTCCTGGCCTTTCCCGGGATCCACTTTCCTGTTGCCCCAGCCCTTCAACTCGGCCTTCATCGCTCTCCATTTGACAGAGAGTCTGAAGCGCAGCGTCTGGAGCCCCGCCCATGCCCAGAGTTCCCCTCGTCTCTCCTTCCAGGTAGATTTGACATGCCCCTTACCCAGATTACACTTTAGAAAAACTTGAGGCCACCATATTACCCAACAGTTGGAGAATTTGTAAGTAAAATATGATCTAAAATATAGAGAATTTTTCCATGGATAAGGCGGGGAGTGGGGATGTGCAGTCAGATTTCCCTGCTCATGTTCCCCTGTGTTTACAGCCACCCCCTGTGCTAGCGCCACTGCCTCAGCTCCACCTCAGATCACCAGGCATTCGACAACCATGAGGAGTGGGCAAGCTGGATCTCTTGCACGTGCACAGTAGGGCTCACGCTCCTGTGAGATTCCAGTGGGGCTGTTGCTCTGACGGGTGGCACAGCTCCACTTGCCTGCAGCTCGCCTCCTGCTGTGTGGTCTGGTTCCCAACAGGACATGGACCAGTAGTGGTCTGTGGTCCCAGGGGCTGGGGACCCCTGCTTTGGACTCCCTCTGAAAATCTTTTCCGTGGTGAAGTCAAAAGCTCATGGAGCCACTAGACGTCAGTAGAGCCCATGCCACTCAACATCAGTAGCAGATAGGTGCCTTTTCACAGACTTTCTCAGCAAAACTGTAGGGACCACAACCCGACTGGGATTTTCCTCTGGAGAGTGGGATGGGCAATGCTGGGTGCAGACTGGACACATCACCGATATAGTCAATGGAGAAAGGCTAGGAAGACTCAAAGTCAATATAGATGAATCAACCATGAATCACAGACATTTACACGTGTATAGGGAGTACATAGGGTCCTGGGTGAGGCAGAAACATCCTGTGAAGCTCTGCCCAGGAAATGAATGCAGAAGAGAAACATTCCTTGAAAAGATTCTGCTAAGTGAAGGCAACCAGATACAAAAGGCCACATCTTGCAGGATTCCTTTTATAAGAAATGTCTAGAACAGGCAGATAGAGAGAAACAGTGGTCACCAGTATCTGAAGGGTAAATGGACAGCTACTGAGTATGAAGTTTTTTGGGAGGATAATGAAAATGTTCTGGAATTCTATAGTGGTGATGGATGTACAACTCTGAATACACCAAAAACAACCTCTACCACCACCACCACCACTGACTTGTGCATTTTAGAAGACCAATTGTGTGTTATGTGAATTCTACTGGTAAATAAAGTTGTTATTAAACACAAGAGGGGGCATGTGATTATTTTGATGCCAACTTTGGATAACAAGTCCCTTTTGAATTGAGAGAGCATCCAAAAACAACACTCTTGGTTTTGAAAAGTTGGACACACGACGGTCTTCTCGATGTCCAAGTCCTTCTCTCCATGAGATACTTCTTCCTTACCATGCCACAGTTAATGGATAATCTGTGATTTCTAAATTAATGTGGATAATCTGTGACTTCTAAGCTCATTTGCAACTCCCTGTAGAGAAAGCTAGTTTAGCTCAATTAGGTGAACACAGATTTACATTTCTCTGGAGATGAAATAATGAGATATCAAGAAATTAGTTCAAATTTAAGGAGCAATGTTAGACAAAAAAGGCAAGTATAACTAACACCATACATTCATTTAAATATTTATTGGGTCTAGAAAAATATGTCAACTTGTTTAGAGTTAATGCGTGAGGAAGTGACGGTTCTACAGTTCTTTGGAGTTTTAGGTCCTTGTGGAATTCACATTCCTTGATTTTTTTTTTTTAGAGGAAGCTTGGCCTTCCCCAAGGCTACATTTCTATCTTTCCATATGCAGATTCTTATGAGGATTAGATTAATAATCTGATATTTGTCTTTTTTTGAGTTTTTGAGTTTAGGTCTCACTCTGTCTCCCAGGCTGGAATGCAGTGGCATAACTGCAGCTCACTGCAGCCTCAACCCAGGCTATCCTTCTGCCTCAAGCCTCCCAAGTAGCTGGGACTTCAGGCACATGCCACCAGCTAATTTCTTGATTTTTTTGTAAAGATGAGGCCTTACTATGTTGCCTAAGCTGGTCTCAAACTCCTGAGCTCAAAATCCTCCTACCTCGCATTCCAAAGTGCTGGGATTGCAGGCGTGATCCACCATACCCGGCCAAATGATCTAATATTCATCTTAATTCACAGCGGACCAAGGAGTACTCATTTTTTCGTATTCCCTTGGAAGTTTTTAAAATCTGTCTTCCTCTAATGTCTGGGAGATGGTGACTGCACTGTCTGGAAGTGATTATTGTCTAGGAGATGCCGTATTTTTACTTCCAACTCACTGTCTGGGTCAGCTTCGGCTGTTCTTGACTCATGCCCCCAGTGGTCCCAGGGTTTGACTTGTTAAAGTGATTTCCACACTCGGCTGTCACCTGCCTTCTCTTCCTCAATTTCAAAGACAGCCTGAAAGTTCGGTTTCCCAGAAGCCTTGGTAAGTGGAAAGACTTACGGAGGGTCTCATAAGTGACACTTTCCTGGTCCTTGCATTTGTGACTGCCTTCTTTACTTCCATGGAAGTTTTGCCCCATCAAGTCTTACATGTGACAAGTTTATTCCAATAGAGTAACTGGGACAGTTTTAAAAAATACTAATTCTGAAGACTCCAAACCAAGAGATCTTGAAGCAGAAATTTCTTGGCTGAATGAAAAAATGATAGCAAACAGAAAATTACATAAAACCACTCACAACGTTAACCGAACTCTAAAAATGGCCACAACGCTAGAAATAAAGGAGTTGTGGTGAGTGAAAAAGCCCAGAGAGACCAGAATTCTGGCTTCCTGCTGATCCACATCTGTGGTGCTGAGCAAGTTGCATCACCCCTCTCTGCGGCAGTTTCCTTTTCTGTGATTTGGGTATGATACTAACTGGCTGTTTTCTTTTTCGGTTCTTTTTTAGGCTCTCACTCTGTTGCCCAGGCTAGAGTACATGGGGCCATCATAGCTCGCGGCGGCCTTGACCCCCTCAACTCAAGCTGCATTCCTGCTGCAACTCAAGCTGCATTCAGCCTCCTGAGTAGCTGAAACTTCAGGTGCGAGCCACCATGCCCGGCCAGTTTTTTTTATGTTTTTGTAGAGGCAGAGTCTCACTATGTTGCTCAGGTTGGTCTTGAGCTTCTGGCCTCAGGCAACCATGCCACCCCAGCCTCCCAAAGCGCTGGGATTATAAGCGGGAGACACCACACCTAGCCACAATTCTTTGTCTTTCAAGATTAGACTAGTATTTGGCATATAAGAGGACTCAAAAGTTGCAGGTGGTAGTGGCAGCAGTCATTTTTTCTTCTATTTTTGAGTTAAGAGTATTGATATTGACAGAAGCTTTTGCACGCGGTGTTGAACAATCCTGTGTTTTAGGCCACAGAACAACCAGGCGTCCAGCTGGGACACCTCCATGAAAGTGTCTGTGATGAGTTCTTTAGGAGGCTTTTAACATTTTTTTCAAAATTCCATAATGCAAGCAGAAAAATTTAAAGAGATAGCAACATCATAGTTATCTCTAGGCAGGGATTCATTGCCATTTTTATATTGTTTACAAAACAGAACAAAACAATTGCAGGACCTCATTCCTCACCTGGAAGGATGAAAAAGACTTGTTTCGCTGACAGTAACGCTACCTTCCTCCACTTTGAGGACAGCCCAATAAGCTCTCCTTTGCCAGATATTTTGAGTACTGTACACCTGTTGGAACCAACCAAAATGTAAAGAAAATTGCCCACATGTTGTGAACAATATTCAGTCCACTAAATCCAGATCAGAAAGTTTTTAAAAGTCTAATTGAGGTTTCTGGACTCTGCTGGATATATATCTAGCAGAACACAACTCGACATTTAGAAATACAAAATTTGAAATAAATAGTGATTTCCACTATAATAATGTTTCTAATGAAGCAAGCCTGTTCTCAAAAAGGAAGAAATATCTAAAATTCTAAATTGTAAAAGTAAAATTCTGAGACACAAGGAAATCTTATTTTACAAAGTACTTAGAATTTCAATGAAAAATTAACGTCTTAACCAGACTTTTAGTTTTCATTCTAACAGCAAGTAGAAAGCTGAACAAACTGGTAAATCGACAACTCTACTTAGGTCTGTGAGAGAAATTTTGCCCCACAAACGGAAGAGCTAGAGAACCCATACAGAGAATCGCAACTTACCAGAACAGAAGCCTGCAAGTAGCAACCTCCATGGAGACCAGTACCAGGGTAGAAAAACTGGAACAGCAATGGATGGCTTCCTTGGAGGCTCAGTGTGGACAACGCTGATAGTTAAGGACTCTAGGGGGCTCAGTCACGGGGGGAGAAGGGATTTCACGCTTTTGTTGACTTGTCTCCAGGATCTCAGCCTGGCTCTCACAATGTATATTGGAGAAAAATCCCCTTAAGCTTCCAATGGGGGAAGGGAAAAGAAACTATTTTGAAATATGCCAGGGCATCCTGACCTTCCTAACGAGGTCTGCCTGCGGGAGAAGCTATTTTACCAAAGCCTACACAGCTGGGGCAGGCTAAGAGTCTTACAGTCTTGGAGAAAGGAAAATACTCAATTCCAGACCACACTAGTCACCCTGCCCCACCTAAGGGGAGAAAAACTGAGAAGCACATGTGCCACTTATGGGCCAAAGGCACAGGTTCACTAAAAGACTGAGGCCTGTCCTCGGACCGTGGAACACTTCTTTCCCACACACATCTTGCCAACATATTATTGGAGGCCCACTTGTAGCAGCTCTGTTTACCCAGTGCAGCATGTCTAGCTATCAAGAAAAAGTTACAAGACACTCTGAAAAGCAAAAAACACAGCTTGAAGGGAAAGAGAACGCATAGAACTGAACTCAGATATGGCAGTGTCTGAGTCTGTGCCTGCTGCTATAATAAAATACTTTTGACTGGGTAGTTTATTTTTAAAATTTTTCATTGAGTGAAGTTCTCACTTTAACGCCCAGGCTGGAGTGCAGTGGCACAATCATGGGCTCACTGCAGCCTTGACCTCCTGGATTCAGGTGATTCTCCTGACTCAGCCTCCCAAATAGCTGGGGCCACAGATGTGTGCCACCATACCTGGCTAATTTTTTTCTTTTCTTTTCTTTTTCTTTTTTTTTGAGTTGGAGTCTCACTCTGTCGCCCAGACTGGAGTGCAGTGGCCGCTCCCAGCCACTGCAGCCTCGACCTGCTGGGCTCCAGTGATCCTTCCGCTCAGCCTTCCAAGTAGTTGGAACTACAGGCACGCGCTACCACGCCCGACTTGTTTTTGAATTATTGTAGAGATGAGGTCTCGCCAAGTTGCCCAGGCGGGTCACGAACCCGCAGGCTCAGGCAATCCACTCACCTCAACCTCCCAAAGGCGCCGGATTACAGACTGAGCCACCGAGCCCGGCTTCATTTTTATTTTTTATAGAAACAAGGTCTCACTGGTTTGCCCAGGCTAGTCTCAAACTCCTGGGCTCAAGCAATCCTCCCGCTTCAGCCTTCCAAAGTGCTGGGATTATAGGCATAAGCCACCTCACCCAGTCTGATTGGGTAATTTATAATGTATAGAAATCTATTATGTATTTCTGGGAAGTATAAATTCAACTCTCAGCAATGGATAGATTATCCAGACAGAAAACCAACAAAGAAACACTGTATTTAAACTACATTCTAGACTAAATTTGCCTAACAGTTACAGAACATTTCATCCAACTGCTGCAGAATACATATTCGTCTCATCAGCACATGGAACATTCTCCTGGAAAGATCATATATTAGGTCACAAAGCAAGTATCAACAAATTTGAAATGATCAAAATCATATCAAATATCTTTTCTGACCACAACAGAATAAAGACTAAAAATCAAATTACACTTGGTGAGACCTCATCTCTACAATAAATCAAAAATTACCCAGGCACGGTAGCACACGCCTGTAGTTCCAGCTACTTGGAAGGCTGAGGCACAAGGATCGCTGAAGCCTGGCAGGTCGATGCTGGGGTAGCTGTGAGAGTGCCACTGCCCTCCCGCCTGGGCGACGGAGTGGGACTCCAACTCAAAAAAAAAAACAAAACCAAATTACAAGAGAAACTTTGGAAATTGCGCAAATACATGAAAAATAAATAGTATGTTCCTGAACAACCAATGGGTGAATGAAGAAAGTAAGGGGAAACATGAAAAACCATCTTAAGACAAAATGAAAACAAAAGGATGGCATGCCAAAACCTGTGGGATAAAGCGAAAATGGAGCCAGGAAGGAAATTTATAGGAAGAAACCTGCATCATCAAAGTACAAAGACTTCAAACAAAAAACCTAACAACATACATGAAGGAAGTAGAAAAGCAAGAATAAACCAAACTCAAAATTAGTAGAAGGAAAGAAGTAATAAAAATAAAAGCAGAAATAAATGCAACTGAAACTAAAAAAATTTAAATCAACAAAACGAAAAGTTGGTTTCTTGAAAAAATTAACTGTACTGACAAACCTTTAGCAAGGATCCCAATTTTTAGTTCTTCTTTTTCATTCTATGTACTTTTTCTTTTCTTATTGCACTGTGACTTCCAGTATGATATCGAATAACAGCGGTAATAGAAAACCGCTTGTCTTGTTCCTGATCTGAAGGTGAAAGCGTTCATTCTCTTGCCATTAAGTAGGACATTAGCTATAGGGTTTTGGCAACTATTCTTTAAGAAGTTGAGAATGTTTCCTCTATTCCTAGTTTGCTGGGAGCTTTTGTTTTGGTCTGACAAATGGGTGTTGAATTTTGCCAAATGCCTTCTTTTTTAAGCATCAATTGATATGATCATTATTTTTTTCTTTAGCCTGTCAATATGGTGGCTTACACAGATTGATTTTTGAATCTTGAAAAGCCTTGTGTACCTGGAATAAATTCCACTTGGTTTGGTGGGTAATTTCTTTTCTGTATCGTTAAACTGATGAGCTAGTGTTTTGCTGAAGATTTTTGCATTCATGTTCATGAGCCATATTAGTGTATAGTTTTGGTTTTTTTTTCCCTTGCAATGTCTATATCTGATTTTGGTATTAAGGTAATACTGGTCTTACAGGTTGAGTTAAAAAGTATTCTCTCTCATTCTTCTTCTTTTTTTTTTTTTTTTTTGAGTTGGAGTCTCACTCTGTTGCCCAGGCTGGAGTGCAGTGGCACACTCATGGCCACCCCAGGTTGACCTGCTGGGCTCTGGCGATCCTTCCGCCTCAGCCTTCCAAGTAGCTGGAACTTCAGGCCTACACCACCGCGCCTGGCTAATTTTTTGATTTATTGTAGAGATGAAGTCTCACCAAGTTGCCCAGGCTGGTCTCCAAACCACGGGCTCAGGCAATCCTCTTGTCTCAGCACCCCAAAATGCTGGAATTACAGGCTTGAGTCACTGCGCTTGGCCTCATTCTATTTTCTAAAAGGGATTGTAGTTCTCTTACATGTTTGGAAGAGTTCACCAATGAACTATTTGAGCCTGAGACTTTGTTTTCAAAAAGTTAAATAATTATCGGTTCAATTTATTTTATAGATATAGGGCTATTCAAGTTATCTACTTATTATTGTATGTTGATATTCTATATCTTTCAAAGAATTAGTTACTTTCAAATAAGTCGTCAGATTTTGGGGCACTGAGTTATTCATTGTATTCCTTTTTTTATCCTTTTAATGTGTCGGAAGTATTAGTTATGATCCCTCCTTTCATTTCTGATCTTAGTAATGGTGTCTTCTCTCATTTTTAGTTCGTTATACTAACTAGAGCTTTATCAATTCCACTGATGTTTTCAAAGAACCGACTTTTGGTTTCATTGATTTTATTTTTCTCTTTTAAAAATTTTATCTTTCATTCTAATTATTTCTTTACTTCTGTCTGCTTTAAGCTTAAAATACTCTCCTTTCTCTAGCTTCCTAAAGTGGAAGAAGAATAATTTTAGATATGCCTCCTTTTCTAATATATGCACTTAATACTTTAAATTACCCCCGATTTGCTTTTGTGCACCTTGCACATTTTAATGAACTGTATTTTTGTCTTCAAAACTTTTCAGAAATTGTTCAAAACATTTTTTACGCTCTCTTGAGGTTTGTTCTTTGATCTGTGGGCTACTGAGACACCTGCTGTTTAGTGTGCAAACCCTGGGGACTCCGTCTGCCGTTCTGTTCTTCCTTCCCGTCCAAGCAGAAGGGTGCTCTGTCCCCGCTGTTGAAGCCGGGAGTCGGAAGCGGCGCAGGCCACGCGGCCCCCGAAGCTGGGGCGCAGAACCCACCCTCCCGGCGTCCGCGGACACCCTTCGCACCGTCTTCATTGCCGGACGTTGGCGAAGGCTGGTCCTGCAGCCGCGGCGGGTCTGTCTCGGCGGCTGTTCCGCGGGGCCTC
>NW_006964140.1:11016-16522 GCF_000164805.1 Carlito syrichta
GTCGGAGTCTCACTCCGGCGCCCCGGCTGGGGCGGGGCGCGCTCCGGGGAACCCGCTGGGCTCCGGCGCTGCTTCCGCCTCAGCTTTCCCAGGAGCTGGAACTACAGGCGAGCTACCACACCCGCTAGGTTTTGAGGTGCTGTAGAACGAGGTCTCGCCAAGTTGCCCGGGCGGGTCTCGATCCCGCGGCTCAGACAATCCCCTGGCCTCGACCTCCCAGAGTGCTGGGATGACAGGCTGGGCCACCGAACCCGGCCTGGGCCTCTTTTTCTCATGATGAGTTGTGACACTATTTCATGATAGTACAACGTTATGATAATAGAAATAAAATGCACAATAAGTACTATGTGCCTGAATCACCCCAAAACCACACATCAGTTCATGGGGAAACTGTCTTCCACAAAACTGGTCCCTGAAGCCAAAATAGGTTGGGGACCACTCGCTTGAACAACAGAAATTTATTCTGTCCCAGTTGCTGAAGCTGGAAGTCTGGAATCGGAGCAGGGCCTGCCCCCTCCGAAAGCTCTAGCCGAGAATCCTTCCTTCCTTCCCTCTTCCCACCTTCTGGCAGCCTCCGGAATTTCTTGGCCTGTGCTGGCACAACTCCAATCTCCGTCTCTGTCTTCAAATGGCCTGCTTCTCTTCACGGCTTCTATGCATCCTCTCCTCTTCCTATAAGGACGCCCCTTATTGGATGTTGAGACAACCTTGAATCCAGGATGCTTTCATGTCAAGATTCTTAACTAATTACAGCTGCGCAGACCTTACTTCAAAATGAGGCATTCTGAGGTTCCAGGCAGACATGAAATTTTGGGGGGACACTATTTCACCACTACCATAAGAGAAATTCCATGAATAATGCCACAATTTTACAAATCAATAAGCAAAAGTATATTCTATGTGGAAACAAACCCTAAAAATTACATCCAAATATTTGAAAATGGTTGCCTTTGTACAGAGGAATCAAAAGTGGGAATGCTGATTTTTCTTTCTTTCTTTCTTTCTTTTTTTTTGAGTTGGAGTCTCACTTGATCACCCAGACTGGAGTGCAGTGGCCACTCCTGGCCACTGCAGCCTCAACCTGTTGGGCTCCAGTGATCCTTCTGCCTCAGCCTTCCAAGTAGCTGGAACTACAGGTGTGCACTACCACACCTGGCTAATTTTTTGATTTATTGTAGAGATGAGGTCTTGCCAAGTTGCCCAGGTGGGTCTCAAACCCGCGAGCTCAGGCAATCCATTCACCTCAGTCTCCCAAAGCGCAGGATTACAAGCTGAGCCGCCAAGCCCAGCTTGATTTTTATTTCAAGCCATTTAATATTCTGTGACTTTCAAAACTATGAGTATGTTTATCAAAGTTGTTGCTTTGATAAACATTAAGCATAAGTTGAAAATGAATGAATGAACACAATGATTAAAAATGAAAATAAATGGAATTTAATGACGAAAACTTCATTTTTCCTTTCACTCCAATTCAAGCAAGCATTTATTGAAGAGATTTGTATTCAATGAAAAATCAGTTTTGTGGAAATCCAGAAAGCACACATACAAGAAAACCTTACAAAAGGTATGGATTTCTTTTTGTTGTTGTTGTTAACTATGGCAGATGCTTTATAGAGATGTCCCTATCACCAAGTCCAACTTCTGGCACAGGGTGGGTTGTTGTTGAATGTATGTATAAATCAATTAAACCCGAATCTGCATTGCAAGTATCAGCTGAAAATAAGCTTATTGATCACCTCATTAAGTGGTTTTGACAAACACCTTTTGATCATGTAACTTTTCCCCAACAAAAACCCTGGAACTTAAAAGTAATTTAAAGTCGGGTGTGCAGTGGCAGAAGTGAACACTGTAGACCACAGACCACTCCCACATGCCTTCCCCAAAAGGTGGCACCTGATGGATTTCCAAAGACCGACCACCATGCCGAAAAAGAAACACCCTGTAAGAATCCATTTTACCCGTGAGAATGTTAGACTTCAGATGAAAAATCTAGATCACCAGGGCACTAGTGCTCTTTCTGTTATGGAAAAAAATTGAAATAGAACACAAAACCACAACTCTCACAGCAAAAAATTGGCTAGATGCTTACCAATTTCTTTTTCCTGAATACACAGGAAGGCTACATTTTCCTTTCTCCATTGTAGCTACTGTGTGACTGGGCTGTGGCCACTGGAATGTGAGAAGAACTGTTATCCCATTTCCAGACCTGGCTGCAAGATTCCTTGTTTGGTCTTCCCGTTTGCACATGATATACAAAAACTAACCAGAAATGGATCAAAGACCTAAATGTAATAGCTAAAACATAAAGCTATTAAAAGAAACCTAAGAATAAATTTTCCCGACCCTGGATTAGGCTGTGGTTTCTTAGATATAATACCAAAAGTACAAACAACAAAATAAAAAGTAGGTAAATTGGACTTTATCAAAATTTAAAACCTGTATGCTTCAAAAAATACCATCAAGAAATAATCCACAGAATGAGGGAGACCCCTGGCAAATCATATCTGATAAGGACCTGGTATCTAGAATATATAAAGAACTCTTAACACTCAACAATAACAGACAACTCCATTTAAAAATGGGTCTAGGATGTGAATATACATTTCTTCAAAGAAGATACGCAGATGCCCAAAGAGCACATGAAAAGATATTCCACATCAGTTGCTATCAGGGAAGTGCAAATCAAAACCACTACTTCACACCTACCAGGATAGCGATCACAGAAGGAAGGAGGAAGGAGGGAAGGGAGGAAAAGCAGTGGACAAGAAGTCGAAACTTGCTGCTGCCAGCAGGAATGTCATAGGCAACAGTCTGACAGTTTCTCAAAAGGGTAAACCTAGACTTGATAGATGGCCTCACTCAGCAATTCCACTCCGAGGACAGGCATGTCCATAGCAGCATTATTCACAAGAGCAAAAGGTGGAAACACCCCAAATTGTCCATCCAACGATGAAAGGAGAAACAAAACGGAGTCTATTCAAATGTGTAATATGATTATACAACTGAAAAACAGACTAGGCCAGCCCTGGCTGACTCTGAAGATGGTGGAAGACTCTGAGTCAGGCAGTGCGGGCAGCCCCTACAAGACTGGAAAATGAAGTGGATGCTTCCCTGGAATGATACTTCCCGGGTGGAATGAAGCCCCGCCAAAGCTTTATTTTAGCTCGCTGAGACTCATTTCAGAATTCTAACCTTTAAGACTATGATAATAAATGTACGTTGTCTTTAGCCACTAAATTTGTGGTGACTTGTTACCGCAGTAGTGAAGATGGAAGAAACTGGCCTGGTGTGGCGGCTCATGCCTATAATCTTAGCACTTTGGGAGGCCGAGTTGAGAGCATCACCTGAGCCCATGGGTTTGAGACCAGCCTGGGCAACTTGGTGACCTCATCTCTACAATAAATCAAAAAATTAGCCAGGCATGGTGGCGCATGCCTGTAGTTCCCGCTACTTGAAAGGCTGAGGCAGAAAGATCGCCTGGCCCGGCAGGTCGAGGCTGCAGTGGCCATGAGCATGTCACTGCACTGCAGCCTGGGTGACAGAGTGAGACTCCGACTCAAAAAAAGTTGGAGGAAATGAACAAAGATGGAAACTTAAGTTCTCTGTTGTCTAGACAAATCCAGTGACACGTTTATGTAGCCATTTGTAAAAACTGCTACTTACTATGGAATTTTTAATACAGCTTTAAAAAATAAAAAAATTAAAAACGAAGCCGGGCTCCGTGGCTCAGCCTGTAATCCCGTGCCTTGGGAGGCTGAGGTGAGTGGATTGCCTGAGCCCGCGGGTTCGAGACCCTCCTGGGCAACTTGGCAAGACCTCGTCTCTACAATAAATCAAAAATTAGCTGGGCGTGGAAGCATGCACCTGTAGTTTCAGCTACTTGGAAGGCTGAGGCGGAAGGACCGCAGGAGCCCAGCAGGTCGAGGCTGTAGTGGCCAGGAGCGGCCACTGCACTACAGTCTGGGCGACGGAGTAAGACTCCAACTCAAAAAAAAAAAAAGCCGGGCTCGGTGGCTCAGCCTGTAATCCCGCGCCTTTGGGAGGCTGAGGTGAGTGGATGGCCTGAGCCCGCGGGTTCGAGACCCGCCTGGGCAACTTGGCGAGACCTCATCTCTACAATAGATCAAAAAATCAGCCGGGCGTGGTAGCGCGTGCCTGTAATTCCGGCTACTCGGAAGGCTGAGGTGGAAGGATCGCCGGAGCCCGGCAGGTCGAGGCTGCGGTGGCTGGGAGCGGCCACTGCACTCCAGTCTGGGCGACAGAGTGAGACTCCCACTCAAAAAAAAAACAACAACCAAAAAACCCCAAAAACGAAAGTACTGATGCATGCCACAGACCAGATGAACACTGGCCATACCACACTGAAAGAAGCCAGTCACGAAAGGCCACATATTGCATGACTCTGTTTATGTGAAATGTCCAGCACTGGCAAGTCTATGGAGACAGGAAGATGAGTCTTTCTGCGGGTCCCACAGCTTCAGGATGATATGAAACCGTCTGAAATGTACGCTTTAAATGGATGACTTGCATAGCATGTAAACCATATTCCCGTGAGACTGTCACACCATGTTCGTTAAGTGTGCACGGTAAAATGTGTTTTTTAAAAAAGCGTCAGAAAACTCTCGACGCCAGCAGGACTACAGCAGCCCCGCCAGCTCCCTCACCGACCGGTGGAGAGAACTGGGAGATCAACAACAGAATCACTTGACACAGCCCGTATTCCTTTGTGCATTTCATTATATCCAGGTTACTTACGTGACTTAAATGTAGCAAACTAGCTCTGGCTCCCAAATTTTAAAAGACGTCGTAGAGGATGGTAGACGTTAGCTGGTGAAGAGGGAGAGGACAGTCCAGGCAGAGGGGCCCAACTATGCCAAGGCCCCAAAGCAAGACAGCATGGCACTCACTGGAGGAAGAGAGAACAAGGCCAATGTCACAGGGACACAAAACCGAGGACGAAAGCAGACGCAGAGGCCACCCACGTAGGGCTCCGAAGACCTCGTGAAGGAGCTAGGGCAAGGCGTTACGCGTACCTGTTCGCTGCTGTTCGTCTACGGCGATGTCGCTGTCTTTCCACCCGTAGGGAGAAAATGCCCATTTTCAGCCGGACACATCACCCAGGTGCCCCAGCAGCTAACGGGGCTAAGTTTCCATCCGTCCGAGTGAGGCCACATTTCTGCATGGCCAAGGCGCGAAGCAAGGCCGGGCGCGGAGTGGGCCTCCACGAGGACGTGTTGACTCAATGCCTGAATGCGCATGGGACTTCCATGGAGCCGCCCCACGAGGGATAAGATGTGCCACAGCTCCGTCCCTGTCTCCAGCCGCTGGACGGGGACACCGATGTGGCGACTGGAGCCCAGGCAGCGATCTCGGCCCGCCTTGGGGGACGAACTCCGCCTCCTGGAAGCAGCCAGCGCTGCGCCGGCCTGCCGTCTCGTCTCCGGACTTCTCTCCCCAGAAGGCCCCCTCCGCCGGCTGAGCCACGGCCGTCTGGGAATCGCTCTGC
>NW_006964141.1:0-5272 GCF_000164805.1 Carlito syrichta
TATCTACAGGAAACTGCACTGACTACTGTTAAGGAAGAAAAAGGAATTTGGTTCTCATGTTCACACAATCCCAAAAAATACTTCAGTGTGTCTTGCTAAGGGCTACCCACGTATTTGGGTTTTTGAAGCAAAATCTAGGTAAATGAAATCCTAATATACAGGCAACTGCACGAACTTTTCCTAAGAAAGAATAAGGAATCTGGGTGACGTGTTCTCAATCCAAAAAAACAACATGGCGTCTTCCTAATGTCTAAACCAGCAGCAGGGTTTCGATGCATGTATGTGGGAAAGAGAGTACTCATATACAGGCCACTGCATGGCTGTTGCTAAAAATAAGGAATCTGGGTTATAAGACTCCTCAGTCCTGAATATCTACAGGGCATCTTGCTGACGCCTAAAGAAGAATCAGGGATTTGAGGCATGAATGTGGGTAATAGCATTCCTCATATACAGGAAACTGCATGGTCTCTTTCTAAGAAAAAAGAAGAAATCTCTTTTACACGGTACCTCTATCAAAAAATCTACAGGTGCTTCTTACTAAGGGCTAAACAAGAATCAGGGTTTCGAAACAGGAATCTAGGGAAATAGAGTCCTCACACAGAGCACATACACGGCCTTCAACTAAGGACAAACAAAGAATCTTTGTTGTACGAGTCCTCAATTCAAAAAATTCACAGGGTGTCTGCTACGGGAAAAACAATAAACATGGCTTCGAACTCCCCAAATGTTTCGGAGCAATTTAGCATGCTGATATTACGAATTGGTCATTTCAGGACTCCAGCAACATTCTGGTCCTCTTGAAAGTTGTAAACAGGTATCGGGCACTCCAAGCCTGTTAGGTTCCTCGGAACAACTAAGGCCAGGTTCCAGGACAAAAAGTATGTTCTTGCCATATTTGGATGTAACTCTTGTATTAAGGTGAACCCTGTAATCCTTTCTCTTCCGTGTATCTTGTAATTTTGAGAGGGGACAAGGGTTTTGCAGTTGCCAACTATTTAGTACGTATTTTTAAAGTTAACATGGAATCATTGATTCCACGACCGTAGGAAACTTCTGGGCATCTGTCTTTTTGTATACAGAGTTTGGAATCCACATCAACAGGGAAAATCAGGGAATCTTGCTGAGAATGGAAAGGGAATTCGGTTCTTGGAGTTCTCAATCGCCTAAACCTACAAGGTATCTTGACAAGGTTTAATCAGCAATCTGGGCTCCTAGGTCTCCACATTTTTAGTGAGTCTTTTGAAAAGGGAACCAGCAATCTTGGATTCCAATTCCAGAATAACTTTATGGGAGTCTTTCTCTTGATGTTCAAGCAACTGGAATCCTATTTCACCAGGAAATGTCTCGTCGTATTGCTGAAAATGAAGCAGGAATTTCAGTTATGGGAGTCATCATATACAGAACACTACACGACCTTTTCCTAAGGAAAAATAAAGAATCTTGGTCAACCAAGTCCTCCATCTCAAATGCTTCAGAGCGTATTGCTAAGAGATAACCACCAATCAGGGTTTGGGAGTAGGAATCTGGATAATGGGAGTCCTCATATACAGGAAACTGCACTGTCTATTGCTAAAGAAGAATAAGGAATCTGGTTTAAACGTGTCCTCAATACCAAAAACACTTCAGGGTTTCTTGCTAAGGGCTAAACACGAATTTGGGTTTCTGAAGCATAATTTAGAAAAATGAAATCCCCATATACAGGCAACTGCACCGACTTTTCCTAAGGAACAATAAGTAATCTGGGTGACATGTGTTCTCAATACTGAAATAACTACACGGTATCTTCCTAAAGTCTAAACAAGCATCAGGGATTTGACGCATGTATCTGGGAAAGGGAGGACAAGTATACAGGATACTGCACAGCTGTTGCTAAAAGTAAGGAATCTGGGTTATATGAGTCCTCAGTCCTGAAAATCTACAGGGCCTCTTGCTGACGGCTAAAGAAGAATCAGAGATTCGAGGCATGGAAGTGGGTAATAGCAGTCCTCATATACAGGAAACTACATGGCCACTTCCTAAGAAAAAAAAAGAAATCTGTTTTACACAGTTCCTATATCAAGAAATCTACATGGCGTCCTACTAAGGATAAACAAGAATCAGGGTTTCGAATCAGGAACCCAGGAAAAGAGAGTCCTCAAATACAGGACACTATATGGCCTCCAACAATGGACGAAAAAGAATCTTTGTTGTACAAGTCCTCAATCCAAAAAATTTCCAAGGTGTCTGCTATGGGACAAACAAGAAAAAGGATTTCAAGCTCCCCACTTGTTTTGGAGCAATTTAGCATTTGGATATTAAGAATCAGTCATTTCAGTGCTCCAGCAACATTCTGGTCCTCTTGAAAGTTGGAAACGGTTATCGGGCACTCCAAGTTCGTTAGGTTCCTTGGAACAACTAAGGCCAGATTCCAGGACAAAAAGAATCTTCTTGCCATATTTGAATGTACCTCTGGTCGTAAGGTGAACATTGTAATCCTTCCCCTTCCGTGTCTCTTGTTATTTTGAGAGGGGACAAGGTTTTGCAGTTGCCAAATATTTAGTACGCATTTTTAAAGGTAACCAGGAATCATGGATTCCACGTCCCTAGGAAACTTCTGGGCATCTGTCTTTTTGTATACAGAGTTTGGAATCCACATTGAGAGGGAATATCTCGGCATCTTGCTGAGAACGAAAATAATATCCAGTTCTACGAGTTCTCATTATTTGAAATCTACAGGGCCTTTGATAAGGTTTAATCAGCAATGTGAGCTTCTGGGTCCCTACATTGTTCAGAGCTACTTGCTCTGAAAATACGCAGATCTGTCAGTACAGATCCACAGGTACTTTCTGGTCAACTTGTTATTTGTAATCAAGGATCTGGTTTACACAAGTCCTCAATCCCAAAAATCTACAGGGCATCTTGGAAAGGGCTAAAAAAGAATCAAAGTTTCCAAACAGGATCTATGTAATGAGAGTCCTATTATACAGGAAAATACACTGCCTCTTGTCAAGGAAGTAAAGAATCGGGGTTATAACAGTCCTCAGTCTAAAAATCAACAGGCCATCTGCTGTGTGAAAAACAAGAATCAGGTTTAGAAACTGCACCGTAGGTAATTGAATACCTCATATACAGAATCTTCATGGTCTCTTGCTAAGGAGAAATAAGAAACCTGTTTTACACCGTTCCTCCGTCACAATATCTACATGACATTTTGCTAAGGACTAAACAAGAATCAGGGGTTCCAAACAGGGTACTTGGGAAAGGGAGTACTCATATACAGGATATTACACAGCCCCTCGCTATGGAAGAATTAGGAATCTGTGATACACTAGTCCCCAATCCGAAAAATTCTCAGGGTGTTTTGCTAAGAGATAAACAAGAATCAGTGCTTCGAGTTCATCTCATGTTTCGGAGATATTTGGCTTGTGGGTATAATGAATCAGTCTTTTCAGGACTCCAGCAACAATCTGGTCCACTTGAGAGTTGTAAACAGGTATATGGTAGTACAAGTCCCTTAGGGTACTCAGGAAAACTAAGTCAAGATTCCCGGAAAAAATGTATCTTCTTGCCATAATTGGATGTAACACTTGTCTTAAGATGAACTTGGTATTTCGTAAATTTCCATTTGTACTTTTATTTGGAGAGGGGCCGAGTGTTTTGCAGTTGCCAAATATATAGTACGAAGTTTTTAAATGTAACCAGGAATCATGGATTCCATGTCCCTAGGAAGCATCTGGAAATCTGCTTCTTTTTAAACAGAGTTTTGCAATCCACATAGACAGGGAAAATCAGGGCATCTTGCTGAGAACGGAAATTGAATCAGGTTCGTGGAGTTCACAATCACCTTAATCTGCAAGGTCTCTTCATAAGGTTTAATTAGCAATATGGGCTTCTATGTCACCACATTTTTAGGGTGTCTTTTGAAAAGGGAACCAGGAATCTTGGGTTCCAATTCCACAATAACTTTGTGGGATTCTTTCTCTGATATGCTGGCAAATGGAATTCTAGGTCACCAGGAAATGTCTCGGCCTCTTGTTGAGAATGAAGCAGGGATTTCAGTAATGGGAGTCCTCATATACAGAACACTACACGACCTATTGCTATGGAAGAATAAGGAATCTTGGTTACACGAGTCCTCCATCCCAAAAACCCACAGAGCGTCTTGCTAGGAGATAACCACCAATCAGGTTTTGGGAGTAGGTATCTGGATAAAAGGAGTCCTCATATACAGGAAACTGCACTATTGCTAAGGAAGAATAAGGAATCTGGTTTACACGTGTCCACAATCCCCAAAAAAACTTCAGGGTGTCTTGCTAAGGGCTAAACACGTTTTGGGTTTTTGAAGCATAATCTAGGGAAATGAAATCCTCATATACAGACAACCGCACGGACTTTTCATAAGAAAGAATAAGGAATCTGGGTGACATGTGTTCTCAATCCCCAAAAAACTACACGATGTCTTCCTAAGGTCTATAAAAGCATCAGGGATTTGATGCATGTATGTGGAATGGGAGTAGTCATATATAGGCAACTGCATGGCTGTGGCTAAAAATAAAGAATCTGGGTTAAAAGAGTCCTCAATCCTGACAATCTACAGGGCATCGTGCTAATGGCTAAAGAAGAATCAGGGATTCGTGGCATGAATGTGGGCAATAGCAATCCTCATGTACAAGTAACTACATGGCCTCTTGCTAGAAAAAGGAAGAAATCTGTTTTACACGGTTCGTCTATCAAAAAATCTACATGGCGTCTTACTAAAAGCTAAACAAGAATTAGGGTTTCAAAACAGGAATCTAGGGAAAGAGAGTCCTCACATACAGGACACTACACGGTCTCCAACTAAAGAATCTTTGTTGTACGAGTCCTTAATCCAAAAAATTCCCAGGGTGTCGGCTATGGGACAAACAAGAAACAGGGCTTAGAGCTCCCCACATATTTCAGAGCAATTTAGCATGTGGATATTTCGAATTGGTCATTTCAGGACTCCAGCAACATTCTGGTCCTCAGGAAATTTGTAAACGGGTATTGGGCACTCCAAGTCCGTTAGGTTCCTCGGAACAACTAAGGCCAGATTCCAGGTAAAAAGAATCTTCTTGCCATATTTGGATGTAACGCTCATCTTAAGGTGAACGCTGTAATCCTTCCCCTTCCGTGTCTACTTTTATTTTGAGAGAGGACAAGGGTTTTTCAGTTGTCAAATGTTTAGTACGTATTTTTGAAGTTAACGTGGAATCATTTATTCCATGTCGCTAGGAAAATTCTGGACATCTGTCTAGTTGTATACAGAGTTTGG
>NW_006964141.1:5914-6738 GCF_000164805.1 Carlito syrichta
GAAGCTGGGTAATGGGAGTCGTCATATACAGGAAACTACACGTCATATTGCTAAGGAAGTATAAGGAATCTTGGTTATATGAGTCCTCATTCCCAAAAACTACAGGCCGCCTTCCTCAAACATAACCAAGAATCAAGTTTTTGAATTCGAAATCTAGGTAATGGGTGTCCCCACATAAAGGAAACTTCACTGCCTATTGCTAGGTAAGTATTAGGAATCTGCGTTACTCGTGTCCTCAATCCCAAAAGAGCTTCAGGTCATCTTCCTATGACCTAAACACGAATCAGGGTGTTTTAAGCATGAATCTGGGGAAATGGAGTCCTTATATACAGGCAACTACATGACCTTTTGCTAAAAAGAATAAGGAATCTGAGTTACATGAGTCCTCAATCCCAAAAATCTACAGGTCATCTTGGAAAGGGCTAAAAAATTATTAGAGTTTCAAAGCAGGATCTATGTAATGAGAGTCCTAATATACAGTAAAATACATGGGCCCTTGCCAAGGAAGAAAATGCATCAGGGTTATAGCAGTCCTCAGTCCTAAAAATCAACAGGCCCTCTGCTGTGGGCTAAACATAATCAGTGTTTAGAAGCTGCAACATAGGTAATAGCAGTCCACAAATACAGAATCTACATGATCTCTTTCTAAGGAGAAATAAGAAAACTGTTTTACACGGTTCCTCCATCACAATATCTACATGACATCTTGCTAAGAGCTAAACAAGAATCAGGGTTTCCAAACAGGGTTCTGGGGAAAGGGAGTACTCATATACAGGATATTACACGGCCCCTTGCTAAGGAAGAATAAGGAATCTGTGATACAC
>NW_006964142.1:0-416 GCF_000164805.1 Carlito syrichta
AGCCTGTCAGCTAACAAGATTACTTAACTAGCTGACTTAACCAGATAGACATCCAGCTAGTCAGCTGGCTTAACTAGCTAGCCACCTAGCAACCCAGCTGGCTAGCCAGCTCACTTAACTCACTGAATTAACTAGCTAGCCAGCTTACTTAATTACCTAGCCAACTGGCTAGCCAGCTGATTTGACTACCTGACAAACTAGCCAGCTGACTAGCCAGCTGATATAACTAGTGAGCTACTAAGCTAGCCAGTTGGCTAGCCACTTGAATTAACTAACTGACTTAACTAGCTAGGAAGCTGTCTAGCCTGCTGACTCAACTAGCTGACATAACTAGATAGCCAGCTGGCTAGCCTGCTGACTTAACTAGTAGATATCACTAGCTAGACAGGTAGCTAACCAGTTGACATATATAGCTA
>NW_006964143.1:0-368 GCF_000164805.1 Carlito syrichta
AAATTTGGGGCTATGTACGCAGGTTTGTTACATGGGTGTGTTGTTGATGGTGAGGTTTGAGCTTCTACTGAGCATGGTGATCATGGTACCCAAAGGATAGTTTTTGAATTTTCCCCCCCTTCTCTCCCTTACCCCCTTTAGAATTTCCCGGTGACTGTTATTCTCATCTTTATATTTGTATGCACCTAGTGAAAGAAATTGTATTTGGTTTTCTGTTTCAGGATTAATTCACTTAGGATAATGGCCTCAAGTAGCAACCAGGTTGCTGAAAAATACATGATTTCATTCTTTTTTATGACTAGGTAGTGTTCCATGGTGTATGTATACCACATTTTCTTTATCCAATCCATTGTTGGGCATCTAGGCTG
>NW_006964144.1:0-375 GCF_000164805.1 Carlito syrichta
TGCACCTGATGAAAGAGCCCTGCACACAAGAAAGCATGTCCTGTACCTGATGGGAGAGCCCTGGACTTCAGAGAGCCAGTCCCATCCCTGCACCCGAGAGAGATTGTCCTGCACCTGATGGGAGAGCCCTGCACCCAAGAAAGCCTGTCCTGCACCTGAAGGGTGAACCCTGCAACTGAGTGAGCCTGTCCTGTACCAGACAAGAAAATCCTGCACCCAAGGGAGGTTGTCCAGCACATGATGGGAGAGCCTTGCACCCACGAAATCCTGTCCTGCACCTGAAGGGAGAGCTTCAGGTGTAAGGCTCTCCCTTACACCTGAGACAGTCTGTTCTGTATCTGACTGGAGAACCTTGCACCCGATAGACATTTTCCT
>NW_006964145.1:0-393 GCF_000164805.1 Carlito syrichta
TGGTAATTTTTTTGTGTAATTGAACATTGCATTTACTTGCTTGTTGATTGTGTTGTTCTTTACTGTTTCACTGAATCAAGTTTACTAATAATGGAGGTTTAGTTTTTTATAACATCAGCAATATCTGGATCCATGTTCAGGGTTTAGAATATCAGGCTCCACTTAGATCTACTTAATAAAAATCTACCATTTTAAATGATCCCAAGGTGCTGTTTGGAAAGCACTATTAATAAATTTTTTTTTACTACTTTTTCTGCCAAGTATCAAGAAAGGTTTGTAAAATTGCCAACTCTGGTGGTATATATGTATACATAATTATTTTAAATTCCATCGGTTTTTCTTTCTATGTTTTGAGATTGTATTTTCAGCTGAATACAAGTTTAAAGCTGTTTA
>NW_006964146.1:0-472 GCF_000164805.1 Carlito syrichta
AGCCTTTTTGGTCATGGTGGATGATTTTTGAGATGTGTTGTTGGATCCAGTTTGCTAGAATCTTGTTGAGGATTTTAGCATCTGTGTTCATCAAGGATATTGGCCTGTAGTTCTTTTTCTTTGTTGGATCTTTTCCTGGTTTGGGTATCAATGTGATGTTAGCTTCATAAAATGATTTGGGGAGAATTCCATCTTTCTCAATTGCTGGAAATACTTCAATATGATTGGTATCAGCTCCTCCTTTTATGCTTTGTAGAATTCTGCTGGAAAGCCCTCTGGTTCAGGGCTTTTTTTTTTTTTTTGTAGTTTTCTTTTGACATAGTTAATTTCCTGGGTTGTTACTGATCTATTTAGGGTCTCGATTTCTTCTTGTTTTAGCCTGGGGAGGTTGTGTGATGAAGAAAGTCTTCCTTTTCATTTAGATTTTTGAGTTTGTTTCCATACAGGTGTACATCATAATCTCTGATAATCT
>NW_006964146.1:2188-9476 GCF_000164805.1 Carlito syrichta
TTGAAGGGTCACATCACTGATGAGATGAGGGAAGTTTTCTTGGATAATTTCATGAAATGTTTGTCCCAGGGTGGTCTCTGTCTCTCTGTCTGCCTCAGGGATTCCAATTAATCTTAGGTTTGGCCTCTTGAAATAATAGCACATCTCTTAGAGGTTTTGTTCTGTGTTTTAAAGCTTCTTTTCTATGTTTTAACAGTTTGGGTTAGTTCCATATTTTGATCCTCAAACTCTGAGATTCTTTCTTCTGCTTGGTTCATTCTGCCTTCCATCCTTATCAGTTTGTTGTTTATTTCATTCACTGAATTCTTTATTACTGTTATCTCAGTTATCAACTCCTTCATTGTTTCTTCTTGTCTCTCCTCATTTCTATTTATTCTGTCTATTAATATCTTGATATCTGGGTTTGTGGTTGGAGGCCAGTCATTCTGGGGGCTCTTTATTGTTTGAGTTCTAGAGTGTGTATTCTCAGTGGCTGACCTCCCAGGAGTCTGTGTGAGACTCATATTCTTCCTTTGGTTTTTCTTCATTTGTGTAGGTTCCCCCCCTTTTTAACCTCTTTAATTCTGTTGTTCAGGGATGGGGGGATGGCTTTTATTTCTGTTTGCTCAATCTCTTATTCTTCCTCATGTAGATCCTCTGGTTTTGTTCAATTCTGAAGCTGAACTAGGGGTGGGGACCTGTGCTTTTTGCAGTTTTGAGATTTAATTGAGGGGATAGCTGTGATTCAGAAGCTATCTGCAGGTCCCAGTATCTGCTGACAGCTGTGTTGGCCCCCTAGAGCCCACTTCCCACTGCTTTACAATCTGTCCATGCAGTGGGGGTGTCTGTCTTTCCCCTGAAAGCAAAATGAAATAAGAAAAGGGAAAAGAATGGAAAAAGAAAAGAAGGGCTGGGCACGGTGGCTCAAGCCTGTAAACCCCATACTTTGGGAGGCGAAAACAAGAGGATTGCCTGAGCCCAGGAATTTGAGACCAGCCTGGGCAACTCTGTGAGACCTCGTCTCTACAATAAATAGAAAAAATATTAGCTGGATGAGATCATACCTGTAGTTCCAGCTACTTGGAAGGCTGGGTCAGAAGGATTGCCTGAGCCCAGCTGGTTGACACTGGGGTGGTCATGAGCATGCCACTGCACTCCAGCCTGGGCAATGGAGTGAGACAACAACTCAAAAAAAAAAAAAAAAAAAAAGAAAAGAAAAAAGGAATATGAAAGGGAGGTTGAAAGAGAAAAGAAGAGGGAAAATATACAGAGGTACCAACTAATGAATAAACAGAGAGACAAAGGCAGAAAAATAAAAAGAGAAAAAAAACATACAGATAATCACACAAACAACCACCCCGTTAGTGTACTCTCCCTCAAAAATACCAATACATAAACAAAACCTAAAAAAATTAAAATAATAGAAACAAAGCAAGTACAAACACATAAACAAAACCAGAGAAAAGAAAATAAGGCTAAAACTAAAACCAAAAACAAACAAGGGAAAAAAAACCTTGCTCTCTGGCACTTTATGTGAGCCCAGCTTTCTTTCAGGCCTCTGCCTTAGGGAGTGGCTCTGGTATCCAGCTCCTGTCCTTCACTCTTAGCATCGATCAGATGTCCCACAGATTGCTGTGGGAAGTGGATGGATCAGAACCAGACTCACCTTACTCGCTGCTGTGGCTGTCAAGTCTCCCACTCAGATCTGACATGTCTATGTCTCTTTGAGCGTGGGGGAGGAACATCTCTCTCTCCGAGTCCAATGTGATAATAACCTCTGGGTCCCAAGATGGAGGCTGGTTGGAGCTTGACGGGGCAATGCAAGTCTCTGCCTGGTCCAGGACTGAGAAGATGGCACCATGGGCATTTTTTCACCAAGCTGGAGCTTTATTTCAGATTTCCACTAACTGCCTTCTTGTGCCACATCTACTGCTGAAGGTGATGCATGGGCCAGGTACTGGTGCGGAGGCATGACTGTTCTCTGATGCCTCCTCTCAAGAGAGCCCCAGGAACAGCAGATGACTCTGTGCACCTGGATCTCCAATCTCAGGGTCGTGGGGGCTTGCAGTCACCTCTGGAGGAGAGCTCTGGGTACATGAACCCAAGTCTCCCCTCAGGCAGGCTTTCATTCACCCACTGGCACACACCCACTCACGCAGAAAGTCTTTATGGATACTTGCTTTTGTAGAGACTCTCACAGTTCAACCTATTCGGTCACCATCTTGCCCGGACCTGATTTCATTTCTTTTTGTAAATACTCAGAAGCGGTGTTGCTGGATCATATGGTAGTTCTATTTTTAGTGTTTTGAGAAAAGTCCACACTATTTTCCATATGGCTGTGCTAAGGTGTTTTCCTACCACACGTGCATAAGAGTTCCCTTTTCTAGGCAATCTTATCAGCATGTTACTTTTTGTTATTTTGACAGTAGCCATTCTAATTATGATGAGATGGTATCTCATGGTTTTGACTTGCATTAGCCTGTCACTTAGTGATGTTTATCCTTTTAAAATATATTTGTTGGCCACTTTGCATGTTTTCTTTTGAGAAAGGCCTATCAAAGTATTTGCCCAGTTTTACATTGGATTATTTAATTACTTTTTTATTTTTTTTTTGAGTTGGGGTCTCCCTCTGTCACCCAGGCTTAAGTGGTGGTGGATGGGACAGGCCTGTCCTCAGGCCCCAGAGTGCATTTGGGCCTGGAAGGGGTGGGCTAATCCTCAGGGCCCTCATGGCAGCAGTGACAGCAGCAGGTGGGGTGGCCTTTTCTTCAGGCTCCTATCTGGCACACGAGGGCACCCGCCTGGGTGGGTTGGCCAGGGTTGTTCTTAGGCTTCTGGGCTCTTGGGAGATGACTGTGAGATGACCTGAAGGTGTTCAAAGTGCACAGCAGCACTGTGACTGCAGGGGGTGAGGTTGCTGTTAGTGGCGGTGGTCTCAGGTGGCTCCCTGGCTCTGGGAATCATGCACTTAGACTTCTTTTCTCCTAGAGTGGCTTTTCTGTTAGGCTGGACCGCCTATTCGCAGGGGGTAGAGCACTGGGTGGGCTTGAGTTTTGGATACCCAGCTGCACCTGGGTCTGGCTGTTGCACAAGGTTACAGCCCTCTCAGGGAGGGTGGAGAAAAACCAGTGGGGCTCCAGTGATATGGAGGTACAGGGGCTGTTGAAACCCAGTGCACAATGTCCTCTGGTGGACATTGGGCTCTTAAAATGGCACTGTGCTGCAGCAACTTGGGTCTCAGAGGGTGAATGGGACTCAGTGTGAATTTCCTCTCTAGAGCAATGCAGTCCTGTGGGCTCCAGGCAGGTCCCTATAATGGGCTCAGGGTCCATGAGGGCTGGGGACTCTCCTGTGGCTGCAGTTGTGGGCATGCTTGGTGGGAATGTGGATCACTCACTCACCTTTTCTTCTGCAATGGGGTGTCTGTCTTGACCCTGAGCTGCTCCCAGCCAGGCCGGCTGCCTCATTTCTCTTTCCTTCTGTGTCTCAGAGGGTCCTGTCACTTCCCTGCTGAATTCCAGTGTTGTCTCTTAGATGCTCTAATGAAGGTGGGGAAAGCTACTTGTGGATTTGATCCTTTTTGGTGGAGGTGAGCCCTGGGTGCCTCCAGTCAATCATCTCGATGATGTCTCTGTGTATGGCGATGAATGTTTAAGAATGCATGGACATGAATTTAAAATCTGCACAACCTACCTTCTGGTTATGTTTTAATAATAATCCTCCTTCTTGAAAAAATATAGTCATTCCTACTCACTAACCCTGCAAGTCTCATTTATTTTTATTTTTTACTTTTTTATTTAATTATACACAATTACATTTTCTTTTCTTTTTCTTTTCCTGATTGGAATTCGAAGGTCTCACTTAATATGTCACCAGACTCAGGTTTGAAGTGCAAGTTCTCTCTGTCTTTATCAGGTCCAGATGGGGATGACCCTGGGTTGTGGTTTACAAAAAGACTTAAGACCCAAAGGGACAAGTTATCTACCCTCCACACATCCATCATTCTCCTTAACTGCCAAAGACCCTTCCCTTCAATAGAGGGAAAGTGGTACTATCCTATACAAATTCTGATATACAGCCTAATACATGCTTCCACTTCTTTGATTAGGACTTAGACCAAAGCATGAGAATGGTCCTCCAAGGCTCTTCGCTGTACCTTCTGGGCTCTTTGTTCTATAAGCAATAACGTGTTTGCAGCTAAGTAGTTTTCTTAGTCTGCTTTTTCCCTTAGTATTTTTTAAACATATTTTTTTATTATAAAATCATGAGAGCCAAAGGACTCTTTTCATATTTACTCTCTTGGTTTCTTTTGGTCCAAGCTAGTAAGAAGTTATTGCTGCTATTATGCTCTTGAAAAGTCTCCTGTGAATTTGATTTGTGTTTATGCTGTTAGTAAAGCCACTTTCCTAAATCTTGAGATAAGCACTTTACTTTGGACTTCCTGGGAAGCTGCGGTAGGGCAATGCCTTAACATTCTTATGCTCTTAAGAAAATTAAGGGAATGTGAAGCACCACTTTAAATGGTTCTGAGATCTTAGCAAAGGGTTTTACAGTCATGGTCTTGGCTTCACCTTCAGACCATGTTTACCTGGCAGCATCTTGGATTTTATGTTCACCTAGAGGGCATTTATTTTAGCAATACAGACACTCCTCGACTTACAATGGGTCTGTGTTTGGATAGACCCATCCTAAGTTGAAAATATCATGAGTTGTAAGTGGGCTTTCAACTTATGACATTTTCCATTTGTGATGGGTTTATCCAGCTGCAAGGCCATTGTAAGTTAAGAATTGTACTCAATGTGTATCTATTTTGCACTATTACAGATCAAAAATTGTAAATTGAATTGTCCTAAGTAGGGGCCATCTGTATTTGGCAATTTTACATGTGGAGAGGCTACAAATGGAAAGCAAATATTTGAACCAAGACAATTCTGGTTCCTTTGTATTTAATCATCTTTCTTTAGCTTACCTCTCATGTTGATTTTCCCTTTGGTGGCTATGTAGTCACAGTGCCTTGTTCTCCAGATTTTAGGGTCATTTTCTTCAGTGGCCTTGAAACCCTTCCTGTCACCCTCTTCAAGGGACATCAGGCTTCTACTAACTGTCTCTTTGAAGGCCTTTTGGTTTAAATTATTCTTCTTTAGATCTTTTCCACTTCCATCTGCCTTCTGATCCAGAGGTAGCCTATATATTTTAGTAGTAATATATTTTTGTTGTTGTTTTACTGGCAGCAGCCACTATTTAGTATCAATACCTGTATCATGTATCTACTGCTGTATAATAAACCACCTCAAAAGCTAATGTCTCAAAACAACACTTATTCCATTCAGAATCTACAGTTTTAGGCAAAGCTCAGTGGCACCATCTCATTGCTTCTCCACTTGGCATCAGCTGGAATGACATGAAACTGGTGACTAGAATCATCTAAAGGTTTCTTCCTTCACATGTGTGGTGGTTGAAGATGACTTTTGAATGGGAATTTATCCAAGGCAGTCAGCTGGAACACGTACACAAGATTACACCAGGTGGCTTGGGTTTCTTCGCAATATGGTGTCTGGATTCTAAGGAAAAGCATCCCTAGAGAAAGAAAGTCAGGTGGAAAATGGACTGTATTTTATTTCTAACCTCACCTTAGAAGTCACACAGGAGTTCCACCATATTTTATTCACTAGAAACTAGTTAAGGCCAACTTCTATTCAGGAGAGGGGATTTCTTGGGAGAAATGTCAATTCTGTAGACATGTCTTAAAACTACCACTTGACTAACTTTTTAAAAATCAAATTCTCTAACAGGAGTTATTATCTATGAAAATGATACAAGAATTTTGTAAAAAACTAGAGATGTGTTCAGGGAATTTGGAACAAGAGGTAGCAAACCTCAGAAGTTCTATGGAAATAAATACCATAAAGCATGAACAAAAGGAAAAGTATAAGTGGGAAACAGCAGAAAAAGAGAAACAGGAGATAGTAGAAGAATTTAAAGAAATCTGTCTATTTCTACAGGTTAGTTTGTTCCTCTGTAATATGCTTTCATTCATCTCACTACAAATTATATTTTGGGCATGCACACTGAATGTATTTCCTCTACTTTCCTTAGAGTAATTTGTTTTGTAGTTTTCTAGAAGAAAGTTAGCATTTATTTCTCCCTTTAAATGTTTCCATTTCCATCAATATTGTAACTAAGGTGATCTTTCAGAATAATGATTCTCGATCAACAACTTAAAACTCATCTGCAGAGCACATCAACTAGTGCATGAAGGCTATAAATTTATGTTTGATGAGAAGCTGGTGACAGTATGATCTGCTCCTAATTACTGCTATCATTGTGGAAATATTGCCTCAATCATGGTATTCAAAGATGTAAATACAAGGGAACCAAAGTTATTCTGGGCAGTTCCAGATTCAGAGCGTGTTATTCCTCCCAGAACAGTGACGCCGTATTTCCTTTGAGGCCTTCACCCATCCTGATGACCCATTTTTCTGCCCTCCTCTTACCCCAGTTTTCTTGTATTACCCTCTACGATATACTTTTTATTGAGCACTTTGCTGCTGAAATGCTGCTTCTTGCCTTTTTAAAAAAATTTTAAATTATCTAAATTTATTGTTTGTTATGGTGTCTATAGCAATGTTTTTCTATCAATTTTCTCCCCTATTCCATCTCCACCTTGGACTCATTTGAGAAGACTTGAGAAATGTCTTAATAACTCACATTGCTACTTGTAGCTCTTGCTTATTTCCTGGTCTGGGGAAACAGTATGTGCTTTCTTTTTTAAAAAAGGCAATTGATGGATTATACCAAAATACTTTTATATCATTCAACCTTTTGTTTTAGTTTGGTAAGTTTTAAGAAATTTCAACAGCAAAGTTGTTATTCTATGGGCATGATGGACTACAAATGCCTCAAGTTATGTATACCTGTCTCAGATGTAAACTTCATTGTCCTTTGTTGGATGATATTTTAAATGGATATAAAATAAATTGGACTAAAGGGCAAAAAAAATGATTCTCATAGGAAATAATTGAAATATTAAGATTAGTTGGCATAAAATGACTACAAGAAAAAGAAGAAATTGTGACTTAGAAATTGTACCATACTCTTGACTTGTTCTTAAGACACATTATTCAATTTTTGAAATTTTAAATGAGTTTTATTAATCTTTGGATTATCAAATTTCAAGAGTGGTAACAGAAGAATGATTCAATTTTTAAACTAATTCAGATTAAATTATCAATTGAGTTGATATTAATGATAAATATTTTTACTTCAGCTTCTTTTTCTTTTTTGCATATTGGAAATTGCTCTCTGAATC
>NW_006964147.1:0-501 GCF_000164805.1 Carlito syrichta
GGAGAACAAGCCAACTAATTAGCTGACATGATGGAAAGTGAGTGAGCCCACTATTTATCTGACCAGATTGCTAAGTTGCTAGCCGACTAGTTAGCTAAGTAACTAACTCATTTGCAAGCTGACATAACTAGCTAGCTGACTAACTAAATGGCTATCTAGTTGACATAACTAGCTAGCAAACAAGCTATCTAGCTCTCTAGTTTGCTGGCTGAACTAGTTAGCTATCTGGTTAGTTAGCTGGCCAACTGACTTAATTATCTAGCTAGCAAGTTAGCTGACTAGCTAGCTGACTTAACTAGCTAGTAGACTAGCAAGCTGACTAGCTAATTGACTTCACTAGCTAGCAGAATGGTTAGCTGACTTGCTAACTGACTTAAGCTAGCAGTCTAGCTACTTGATTTAACTAGCTGACTAGGAACTGGGTTGGGTAGCTGGCTATCAAGCTGACTTAACTAGCTAGTTAGCTTGTTGTCTACACGGTTAGCCATCTTGCTTAACTAG
>NW_006964148.1:0-6902 GCF_000164805.1 Carlito syrichta
ATAAGGACTCCTTTTTTCAGATTCATGCTCGAAAACACCATGATTCGTGTTTAACCCATAGCAAGATGACCTGAAGTTTTTTTGGGGATTGAGGTCATGATTAATGCAGATTCCTTATTCTTTCTTAGCAATAAGCAGTGAAATTTCCTGTATGTGAGGACTCCAATTACCCAGATTCCTACTTCAAAAACCTGATTCGTGGTTATGTTTAAGGAAGACGGCCTGTAGTTTTTGGGATTGAGGACTCATTTAAGGAAGATTCCTTATACTTCCTTAGCAATATGACATATAGTTTCCTGTATATGACGACCTCCATTACCCCACTTCCTGCTTCACTCTGCAGGATGCCAAGACAGTTCCTGGAGACCGAGAATTCCAGTTTTTTGGATATCAAGAGAAAGACGTTCATAATGTTGTTTGGGAACTGGAACCCAAGATTCCTGGTTCCCCTTACAAGACCTCCCCAAAATGTGGAATCTTCCAAACCCAACATCCCAATTCCTACCTGACCACCCACAAGAATTTTCTGTACTTTGAGGTTACCTGAACCGAGGAATTTTGTAAAAATGGACCTTTGTTTCTGGGGAATATGATTATGGTCGTAGATATTCCCAGGAAACAAAAGGATTTGTTGGACCAGTACTTTATTACAACTAACAAGATGACAAGAAATTTCCTGTGCATCTGTAATGACAGATTTAATGTATCCACGGAGAAAGTAGCTCTGAAAAATGTAGGGACCCAGAAGCCCAGATTGCTGATTAAACCTTATCAAGAGGCCCTGAATATTCCGGTTAATGACAACTCCTAGAACTAGATTTCCTTTTGGTTCTCAGCTGATGCCCTGATTTTACCTGTCGATGTGGATTCCAAACTCTGTATACAAAAAGACAGATGCCCAGAAGTTTCCTAGGGACGTGGAATTCATGATTCCTGGTTACTTTTAAAAATACATACTAAATATTTGGCAACTGTAAACCCCTTGTCCACTCTCACAATAAGAAGAGAAACACAAGGAGATGGATTACAGGGTTCACGTTAAGAAAAGAGTTACATCCACATATGGCAAGAAGATTCCATTTGTCCTGAAATCTTGCCTTAATTGTTCCGAGGACCCTAACTGAATTGGAGTGCCCAATAGCCATTTACAACTTTCAAGAGGACCAGAATGTTGCTGGAATCTTGAAATGACCGATTCGTAATGTCCACATGATAAATTGCTTTGAAATATTTAGGGAGCTCGAAGCCCTCTTTCTTGTTTGTGCCATAACAGAAACCCTGGGAATTTTTTGGATTGATGACTCGTACAACAAACATTCCTTATTCAGCCTTAGTTGGAGGCTGTGTAGTGTCCTGTATGAGAGGACTCTCTTTCCCTAGATTTCTGTTTTGAAACTCTGATTCTTGTTTAGCCCTTAGTAAGATGTCCTGTAGATTTTTTGATAGAGGAACCGTGGAAAACAGATTTCTTCTTTTTTCTTAGCAAGAGGCCCTGTAGTTTCCTGTTTTTGTGGACTGCTATTACCCACATTCATGACTCGAATCCATAATCTTTCTTTAGCCATCAGCAAGATATCCTGTAGCATTTCAGGACTGACGAATCCTATAACTCAGACCCTTCTTTTTAGCAACAGACGTGCATTTGCCTGTATATGAGTACTCCCTTACCCGGATACATGAATTGAAACCCTGATGCTTGTTTAGACCTTAGGAATATGCCGTGTAGTTTTTTGGGGATTGAGAACACATGTCACACATATTTCTTACGCTTTCTTCGTAAAAGTTCATGCAGATGCCTGTATATGAGGATTTCATTTACACAGATTATCCTTCAAATACCCAAATTCTTATTTAGCCATTAGCAAGACACACTGAAGTGTTTTTGGGGATTGAGGACACGTGTAAACCACATTCCTTATGCTTCCTTAGCAATAGACAGTGCAGTTTCCTGTATATGAGGACTCCCATTATCCAGATCCCTACTCCCACAACCTGAATGGTGGTTATCTCTTAGCAAGACGGTCTGCAGGTTTTTGGGATGGAGGCCTCGTGAAACCAAGATTTCTTATTTTTCCATAGCAACAGTTCGTGTAGTGTTCTGTATATGAGGGCTCCGATTACTGAAATTCCTGCTTCCTTCTCAGCAAGACTCTAAGATATTTCCTATTGACCTAGAATTACATTTGCTTGGATATCAAGAGACAGACTCCCCTAAAGTTCTTGAAGATTTGGAACCCAAGATTCCTGGTCCCATTTCAAAAGACACACTAAAATTTTGGCGAAATAGTAGCCCAGATTTCTGATTAAACCTTATCAAGAGACTCTGTAGATTTAGGCGATTGAGAATTCCAATAACCAGATTCCCTTTCCATTCTCAGCCAGATGCCCTGAATTTCCCTGTCCATGTGGATTCCAAAACTCTGTGTAGAAAAATGCAGATGCCCAGCTGTTTCCTAGGGACTTGGAAACCATGGATCCTGGCTACATTTTAATAATTCTTACTAAATATTTAAAAACTGCAAAATCCTCGACCCCTCTACAAATAAAGTAAAAACGGAAATGTAAGGATTACCAAGTTCATCTTGAGACCAATGTTATATCCAAACACAGGAATATGATACTTTTTTTCCAGAAATCTGGCCTTAATTGTCCCGAGGAACTTAAGGGATTTGTAGTACCAGATACGCGATTACAGCTCTCAAGAGGACCAGAATGTTTCTGGAGTCCTGAAATGACTGATTCATAATACCCACAAGCCAAATATCTTTGAAAAATGAGACGAGCTCAAAGCGTTGATTGTTGTTTATACCGCAGCAAGACACCCTGAGAATTTTTCGGATTGTGGACTACTGTATCACAGATTCCTTATTTTTCTTTACCAAGGGGCCATGTAATGTCCTGTATATGAGGTCTCCCTTTCCCCAGAATCCTGTTTGGAAACACTGATTCTTATTTTGCCATTAGCAAGATGTCATGTAGGTATTGTGACGGAGGAACCATGTAAAAGAGTTTTCTTAGTTCTCCTTAGCTAGAGATCATGTAGATTCTGCATATGAGGACTGCTATTACCTATGTTCCAGCTTATAAACCCTGATTCTTGTTTAGCCCACAGCAGATGGCATGTTGATTTTAAGGACTGAAGACTGTTATAATTCTGATTCTTTTTCTTCCTTGGCAAGTGGCTGTGTATTTTCGGTATATTAGTACTCTCATTAGATACATTCTGCGTATAAATTCTGATTCTTTGTAGAACATTCCAAGATGCTCTGTAGATATTTAGGATTGAGGACTCGTGTAACCAAGATTCCTTATTCTTTCTAGGCAAAAGGTCATGTAGTTGCCTGTAAATAAGGACTGCATTTACAGATTCATGCTCGAAAACACCATGAATCGTGTGTAGTAAGATGACCTTAAGCTCTTTTGGGATTGAGGACCTGAGTAACGCAGATTCCTTATTCTTACTTTGCAACAGGCAGTGAAGTTTCCTTTACGTGAGTACACCCATTACCCGGATTCCTATTTCAAAAACCTGATTCGTGGTTACGTCTTAGGAAGACGACATGTAGTTTTTGGGATTGAGGACTCATATAAGGAAGATACCTTATACTTCATTAGCAATATGACATGCAATTTCCTGTATATGACGACCTTCATTACCCAGCTTCCTGCTTCACACTGCAGGATGCCGAGACAGTTCCTGGTGACCAAGAATTTCAGTTTCTTGCATATCAAGAGAAAGACGTCCATAATGTTCTTTGGGAACTGGAATCCAAGATTCCTGGTTCCTCGTCACAAGTCCTCCCCAAAATGTGGAACATTCCAAACCCAAAACTCCAATCCCTACCTGCCCACTCACAAGAATTTTCTGTACTTTGAGGTCACCTGAATCGAGGAATTTTGTCCCAACATTCCTTATGATTCTGGCGAATATTATTATGGTTGTTGATGGTCCCAGGAAAGAATAGGATTTCTAGGACCAAATCCTTGATTACAACTACCAAGAGGACCAGAATAATTCTGAGGATGTGTAATGACAAATTTAGTGTATCCACAGAGCAAGTAGCTATGAAAATTTAGGGAACCAGAAGCCCAGATTGCTGATTAAACCTTATCAAGAGGCCCTGTAGATTCCGGAAAATGAGAACTCCTACCACCGGATTTCCTTTTAATTCTCCATAAGATGCCCTGATTTTTCCTGTCGATTTGGTTTCCAGATTCAGTATATCAAAAGACAGATGCTCAGAAGTTTAATAATTTCGTGGATTCCATGATTCCTGGTTGCCATTATCAGTACGTAGTAAACATTTGGCAAGTGCAAAACCCTCGTCCCCTCTCAAAATATAAAGGGACACGGAAGGGGAAGGATTACATGGTTCACTTTAAGACCAAAGTTACATCTTATTATGGCAAGAAGATTCTTTTTGTACTGGAATCTGGCCTTAGTTGTTCTGAGGAACCTAATGGACTTGGAGTGCCCAATATCATTTACAACTTTTAAGAGGACCAGAATGTTCCTAGAGTCCTGAAATGGCTGATTCATAATATCCAAATGCTAAATTGCTCTGAAACATTTGGGGAGCTTGAAGATCTGTTTCTTCTGTATCCCATAGCAGATAACCTGGGAATTTTCTGGATTGAGGATGGGTACAACAATGATTCTTTCTTCGTACTTAATTGAAGGTCATGTAGTATCCTGTATGTGAGGACTCTCTTTCCCTTGATTCCTGTTTCGAAACCCTGATTCGTGTTTAGCCCATAGTACGAAGTCGTGTACATTTTTTGATAGAGGAACCGTGGAAAACAGATTTCTTCTCTTTTATTAGCAAGAGGACATGTCGTTTCCTCTATATAAGGATTGCTATTACTCATATTCATGCCTTGAATTCCTGATTCTTCTTTAGCCGTCAGCAAGATGCCCTGTAGATTTTCAGGTCTGAGGACTCGTATAACCCGGATTCCTTGTTTTTAGCAAGAGACGTGCAGTTACCTGTATATGAGATACTCCTGTTCACAGATGCATGAGTCGAAAGCTTGATTCTTGTTTAGATCTTAGAAAGACGCTGTATATTTGTTTGAAGATTGAGAAAACATGTCACCCACATTCCTTATTCTTTCTTAGGAAAACTAGTGCATTTGCCTGTATATGAGGATTTCATTTCCCTAGTTTATGCTTCAAAAATCCAAATTCGTATTTAGCACTTACCAAGAGACCCTTCAGTTTTATTGGGATGGAGGACGCTTGTTAACCAGATTCCTTATTCTCCTTTAGCAATAGACAATGCAGATTCCTGTATTTGAGGACTCCCATAATCCAGATTCCTACTCCCAAAACCTGAATGTTGGTTATCTCTTAACAAGACGGTCTGTAGGTTTTGGGGATGGAGGCCTCGTGTAACCAAGATTCCTTATTCTTCCATTGTAACTGGTCGTGTATTGTTCTGTATATGAGGACTCTCATTACTGAAATTCCTGGTTCATTCTCAGCAAGACGCAAAGATATTTCCTGGTGACTTAGAATTCCAGTTGTTTGGATATCAAGAGAAAGACTCCCATAAAGTTCTTCAGGAATTGGAACACAAGATTCCTGGTCCCTTTTTAAAAGACACTAAAAATGTGGTGAAATAGAAGCCCAGATTGCTGATTAAACCTTTTCAAGTGTCTTTGTAGATTTAGGCGATTGAGAATTCCAAGAACTGGATTCCTCTTCCATTCTCACCAAGATGCACTGAATTTCCTTGTCCATGAGGATTTTAAACTCTGTGTACAAAAATGCAGATGCCCAGATGTTTCCTAGGGACATGGAATCCATGGATCCTGGTTACATTTTAAAAATTCGTACTAAATATTTGGCAACTGCAAAACCCTCGGCCCCTCTACAAATAAAGTACAAAGGGAAATGTAAGGATTACCAAATTCATTTTAAGACCAAAATTACATACAAATACGGCCATATGATACATTTTTTCTGGGAATCTGGCCTTAATTGTCCCGAGGAACTTAAGGGATTTGCACTACCATATAATCAATTGCAACTCACAAGAAGACCAGAATGTTACTGAAGTCCTGAAATGACTGATTCATAATACCCACAAGTCAAATATCTCTGAAACATGAGATGAGCTCGAAGCCTTGATTCTTGTTTATACTGCAGCAAGACACCCCGAGAATTTTTCAGATTGTGGACTAGTGTATCACAGATTCCTTATTCTTCTTTAACTTTTTTTTGAGTCGGATTCTCACTCTGTGTCCCAGACTGGAGTGCAGTGGTGGATCCCGGCCACCAGCCTCGACCTGCTGGGTTCTGGCAATCCTTGTGCCTCAGCCTTCCGAGTAGCCAGAATTACAGGCATGCACTACCAAGCCCGGCTGATTTTTTTATTTATTGTAGAGATGAGGTCTTGCTGCCCAGTCTGATCTTGAACCCGCGGGCTTAGGTAATCCACACACCTCAGCCTCCAAAAGGCATGGGATTACAGGCTGAGCCACCGAGCCCGGGTCCTTATTCTTCTTTACCGAGGGGCCATGTAATGCCTGGTATATGATGTCTCCCTTTCCCCAGAATTCTGTTTGGAAACCCTGATTCTTGTTTTGCCATTAGCAAGATGTCATGTAGATATTGTGACAGAGGACCCGTGTAAAAGATCTTTCTTAGTTCTCTTTAGCTACAGATCATGGAGATTCTGCATATGAGGACTGCTATTACCTATGTTCCAGCTTCTATAACCTGATTCTTGTTTAGCCCACAGCAGATGGCTTGTTGATTTCAAAGACTGAGGACTGCAATAACCCCGATTCTTTTTCTTCTTTGGCAAGGAGCTGTGTATTCTCCTGTATATTAGACTCTCATTAGATACACCCTGCTTCGAAACTCTGATCCTTTTTAAACTTTCCAAGATGCTCTG
>NW_006964149.1:0-488 GCF_000164805.1 Carlito syrichta
AAATCCTAGTGCCCTTTCCTCTGCACATTCTGGGCACTTTTGTTGCTTCCTAGAGGGACATGTGCCTTTCTCACTAGACTGGCTAGACTGGCTTCCCCTTGAGACTCGGAATTAGGAAAATCAAATAGCAACTGTTGACACCAGGCCCTGTACCACTGACTCATATAAAAATAAATTCAAGCCGGGCTTGGTGGCTCAGCCTGCAATCCCGCGCCTTTGGGAGGCACAACCCTGGCTCCATGCAGCCTCGACCCCCTGGGCTCAAGCAAAAATCTGTGTTGGCCAGGGCGGTGGCTCATGCCTGTAACCCCAGCACTTTGGGAGGCCGAGTCAGGAGGATTGCGTGAACCCAGGAGTTCAGGACCAGCCCAAGCAACATAGCGAGACCTCACCTCGACAAAAAAATCAGAAAATTAGCTGGATGTGGTGGCAGTCGCCTGTAGTCTGAGCCTTTCAGGAGGCTGATGTGGAAGGATCATTGAAGCCTA
>NW_006964150.1:0-3728 GCF_000164805.1 Carlito syrichta
GTCTCTGCCTACTGGGCTCCAGTGATCCTTATGCCTCAGCCTCTCTAGTAGCTGGGACTATAGGCACACGCCACCATGACCAGCCAATTTTTTGATTTATTGTAGAGACGAGGTCTCACCATGTCACCCAGGCTGGTCTTGAACCCCTGGGCTCAGGTAATCCTCTCACCTCAACCTCTCAAAATGTTGGGATCACAGGCGTGAGCTACCATGCCTGGCCAGGTTTAACTGCTTCTTTAGGTCTTCTTTTCCTTCTGAAGGCTCCTACATCACGTGAGACTTACTATATTAAAGACATTTGTATGCTTTTCTCTTGCTCCATCAGTCACTTGTTATGGGTCTCCAGTCAAGAACTTAGAAGGGTGGAAGGAAAGATACTTTCTTGCCCTGCAGTAGCATCTCTTTCACTATGGGCTATCGATCGATCTTGGCATTGAACGGCTCTTCCTGTTGTTTTGATCTTGTCTTGGAAAGTAAGTCACCATTTAATGGTGTTTAACTGAGGTTGGGGATTTGACAATGTTGCTCTCTTGCTTGAAATCTTCAGTGACTCCCCAGCGCCCTTTGGATAAAAATGAAGGCTCTTGGCACACCAGCCAAAGGCCCTGCTCTGTGTGACCCCCCTGATCCCCTGGCCTCATCTTTCACCGCCTCACCCTCTTGCATATCCTGTTGCTTCCTGAACTCCCCCCTTCTTCAGGAGAGTTGCGCTTTTGCCCCTGAGACTCCAAACCTGCTAGTCTCCATGTGGGAAAACTGCTTGGTCTCATCTTCACCTGGAAGTCTGCAGTGAGCTCCACCTGCCCACTCTCTGGCTGTTTCATGCCTTGTCATTAATCTCCATTAATGTCTGCCTCCTCACAAGAGCCCAGGACAACTGGTCCAGCCCAGTGCCTCCTGCCAGGAGGCGTTCAATGATCGTTTTCTGAATGAAGGAACAAACAAGGGGTCTAAGTCTCAGTTCCTCTGCTGATTTTAGAAGCTTAGATTTATCACTCAAAGTGTCACGCTGAAAATAAGAAGCAGAAATGTAATTCCTGCCTACATATCTTGTTTGCCCATGTTAATGACCCTGACAAAACATGGTGAGTACCCTTCCTTCCCATAGTTCTTATTTTATTTTTATTTTATATTTTGTAGAGAAGCGGTCTCACCATGCTGCCCAGGCTGGTCTTGAACTCCTGACCTCAGTGATCCTCCAGCCTTGGCCTCCCAAAGTGCTGGGATTACAGGTGTGAGTCACTGTGCCTGGCCTTCATAGCTCTTACTTATAAGTAGAGAATAGTTGCTAAAGTTTACTGAGTGCTTATTCTGTGTCAGACACAATGATAAATATTTTGCTCATATTATCACATTCAATCCTCCAACATTCCTTTGAGATAGTTCCTGATATATCCCATTCTACAGATGCAGGAACCATGCAAAGAGAGGACGAGTCACTTGCCTGCAGTCACACATCAAATTCAAACCATCAGATGCCAAATCCTGGGCCCTTCGTCATTACCTTCTTCTGCTGAGGCCCCAAGTAGCCAATTGCCTTGTGGTTCTATTTCTTACTGTAAATTAATAAACTGGCCTTTTGGCTGGAAAAAGGCTGGAATTGCACTTGGCGTTTGCTAACAAAAGAGTCTCACAATGCCAAGGTATCATTGTCATCTTTGGCTGCTTAAGTTTCCTGCTTGAGTTTCCCTTCCAGAAGGAGCATCCTCTGGGCTGTTGGAGAATGTGTCCTGGAACACCCTCCCTTGCCCAGGGAATCTGCCCAGCTGGCAAAATTACCGTGCTTTGAGCTCAGAAAAGCCTCTGTCTTGTCTCTCATCTTGCCCCTGATCTGGAGAGCTAAAGGGAAGGACTTCACAATCTCCAGGCACCCATGGGAGTGAGAACACTGACTTTCCACTCAGCTAAGACTTGATTCAACACAATAAAAAGTCATGGTTACTGTGGGACAAAGAGCTTCTTCTTGGTGCCAACATCAGGTGTGTCACTTCCATACAAAACAAAACAAAACAAAAAATCCACACTAGAACATATCAAAGGGCCCCTTCTCCTGGGGCATTTGTCTGAGCAGACACTTTGCAAAATCTCTAAAAACACATCTGCCAATCCTCAAAGCAGGACATGAACCCTTTGCCAAAGAAATAGAAAATGAACATTAGCTGCATATTTGACAGCATGGCTCTTACACACAGTAGATACTCAATATTTTGCAAGTGGCTGAGTGAATGAGTTCACATAAACAGAGAGTTTTTGTGTTTTATGGGTGGACTATGCTTGCAACAAAACAAAACAAAACAACGCAGGCTTCCTTTAAGGATAACCCCCAGGTGTGCCCTGTGCAGGTGGACAAAGTGCCCAGTGGAGAAGGAACGATGAGTGGTACCTAAAGCCAAGGTGGAGGAAACGCTTGCTGCTCAGTCTGGTCATCGCCTTCCGAGCCATGTCATCTAGGTTTCAAGAACCCTCATCATTCACTGCAACAGAAAGGATCCTGCCGTCAGGGACCACATTCAAGTACTGAACCAGGCCTTTGCTCTCTCTCTCTTGGATCTATAAGTGTCAGACCTAAAAAGGGCAGAGAAGGGATTTGAACAGTCTTGACAAGAACCAAAAAAAGAGAGATAGAGATCTAAGCACGTGTCCATGATGCAACCACTAACATGTCATCCAAACATTCCAAGGGCTGTGGATTGTAAAGAAAGAAGTCTTTTTTTTTTGAAAGAACAAAGAAGTTTCATTAGTTTGCATGCCATACAGCGATACCCAAGAGGAAGAGATTTGACTTGACTGTAATGATCATTCACTGGGTAAAATGCCAAAGAAGTGAGGCATGGTGACTCATGCCTGCAATCCCACCATGTTGGGACGCCAAGGCGGGAGGACTGCTTGAGCCCAGGAGTTCAAGATCAGCCTGGGCAATATAGCGAGACTTCATCTCTACAAAAAAATGAAAACATTAGTCTGGCTTGGTGGCACATTCCTGTAGTCCCAGTTACTTGGGAGGCTGAGGCAGGAGGATCGCCTGAGCCTAGGAAGTCAAGGTTGTGGTGAGCTGCATTGTGCCACTGCACTCCAGCCTGGGTGACACAAAGTGAGACCCTGACACCCCAAAACAAAAAAAGCACAACCCCTTTGGTTCTCCTCCCACTGTGAGGCTTTGCTGTCCTCTCAATAAATCCAGCTTTCTTAAAAAAAAAAAAAAGCCAAAAAAATGATTGCAGCAGCAGGGACCTCAAGTTTGAAGACACTGAGTGGGTTGCACACTTGGGGTCTATGCCTTTTTGATTTTCCCTTTTTGCCTGGAGATAGTGGCTCATGTTTCTTGCAACAGCTTGACTTTAGGAGATAGTTTAGATAGCCAAAGCATCAGAAATTTTATATACATATATATGTGTGTGTGTAATATACATATATATATATTACATGCACACATATATATATATACATACATATATATAGGTATGTATGTGTATAGATATATATTTTTTTTTGTCGGAGTCTCACTCTGTTGTTTGTCCAGGTTCAAGTGCAGTGACATGCTCATGGCGACCACAACCTCAACCTACTGGGCTCAGGCGATCCTTCAGCCTTAGCTGTCCAAGAGCTGGAACCACAGGCACATGCCATCATGCCCGGCTAACTTTTTGATTTATGGCATACACAATGTCTTGCGAGTTGCCCAGGCTCAAACCCCTGAGCTCAGACAATCATTCTCGCCTCTACCTCTC
>NW_006964151.1:0-663 GCF_000164805.1 Carlito syrichta
AGTAAGTAACTCCATTTTGAAATAGATTTTTCCATCTTACCCTAGAGACCCCCTTATGAAACCTTCTCATAATATTACCACACATCCACATTCCTGTGCCCCTCAGTGCCTGGAAACTCCCTATTTCCATGAATTCTGTAATCATCCCTACCCCTTACTAATCATATGGTTTGCCAAGAAATATCAATAAAACTATACACATTATGTAATATTTACCTTTAAAAGTCCCACTACTCACTATGGCGCTGAGAGTTATTTGGGACACATTTGCTCCCAGTCGCAGGCGTCAATAAAGGACTCATAATCTAACCTTCCCTGCGTTTTGGCATTGTTTCTTGCAATCCATCTATAACATTTGGAGGTCCCAGAGAGAAATTTCACCAACTTTGGGAGTAGTCCTCACTCCTGCTCTTCCCAGCTCAGTGGCGGCATTAGAGGGGAGGCAACGCCTGAGTCATTCCAGGGCATCATAACCTCACAACTGTTTCTGAGGGAGATGGAATGACTGCTGAATTCCTCACGCTTCAAAAATACTAGAGTCAATCTGTGTTCTCCTAGAAGGTATGACTCTTTATTTTATTTATGGCCATACTTCTGTTAAGGAGGTTTAAGCCTGACTAGGGCGCTTTTTTAAATTTCTGTTTTTTGCCAAAGAGTCTTGGC
>NW_006964152.1:0-804 GCF_000164805.1 Carlito syrichta
CATATCGTTCTCAGCAAGATGCCCTGTTTTTCCCTCTCGATGTGGATTCCAAACTCTGTATACAAAAAGATAGATGCCCACAAGTTTCCTAGGGACGTGATTCCATGATTCCTGGTTACCTTTAAAAATACGTACTAAACATTTGGCAACTACAAAACCCTTGTCTCCTCTCAAAATAAAAAGAGAAATGGAAGGGAAGGATTACAGGTTTCACCTTAAGACCAGAGTTACACCCAAATATGGCATGCAGATTCTTTTTGTCCGGGAATCTGGCCTAGGTTGTTCCGAGGAACCTAACGGACTTGGAGTGCTCAATACCCGTTTACAACTTTTAAGAGGACCAGAATGTTGCTGGAGTCCTGAAATGACCGATTCGTAATATCCGCGTGATAAATTGCACCGAAACATTTAGGGAGCTCGAAGCCCTGTTTCTTGTTTGTCCCATAGCAGACACTCTGGGAAATTTTTGGACTGAGGACGCATCCAATAATGATTCTTTACTCAGCCGGGCTCGGTGGCTCAGCCTGTAATCACGTGCCTTTGGGAGCCTGAAGTGAGTGGATTGCCTGAGCCCGCAGGTTCGAGACCCGCCTGCACAGCGAGACCTCATCTCTACAATAAATCAAAAAATCAACCAGGTGTGGTAGTGCATGCCTGTAATTCCGGCTACTCGGAAGGCTGAGTGGAAAGGATCGCCGGAGCCCAGCAGGTCGAGGCTGCGGTGGCCATGAGCGGCCACTGCACTCCAGTCTGGGTGACAGAGTGAGAGTCCAACTCAAAAAAAAAAAAAAAGATTCTTTACTC
>NW_006964153.1:0-698 GCF_000164805.1 Carlito syrichta
GAGTGAGACTCCAACTTAAAAACAATGAAATCAATATCTCAGCGATATCTGTACACCCATGTTCATTGCAACATTATTCACAATAGCCAAGACATGAAAACTACCTGTGTCCCTCAGTAGATGAATAGATAAAGAAAATAATATCTCTATAGATGAATAAAGGAGGGAAATCCTGCCATTTGTGACATGAATACACGAATAAACTGCAGAGCATTATGTTAAGTGAAGTAAGCCAGAAACAGAAAGAGAAATAGGTGGTATCTCAAAGTCAAGCTCAAAAAAACAGAGAGTAGAATGGTCATTTCCCTGGGTTGGATGGTGCTATAGCCCATTTTGCATAATATAAAGGAATACCTGAGACTGGGTAATTTATTAAGAAAAGAGGTTTATTTGGCTTATGAGCTACATGGCATTAGCTTCAGTTTCTGATGTGGAAGTGTACAGTCTTAGCAGAAGCCAAAGAGGGAGCAGATGAGTCACCTTAGAGAGTAAGCAAGCAAGTGAGAGAAGGCAATGGCAGTCTTTTTTTAAAACAACCAGCTCTTGTATGATCTAATAGAGTGAGAACTCACTCATTTCAGCAAGAATGGCACCAAGCCATTTGTGAGGGCTCCACCCCATAATCCAATCACCTCCCACTAGGCCTCACCTCCAACACTGGGGATTATATTTCTTTTAAAAAATTATTATTATTATTA
>NW_006964154.1:0-630 GCF_000164805.1 Carlito syrichta
CACTTTCTCCGTGGATACATTAAATCTGTTATTACAGATTGCACAGGAAATTTCTTGTCATCTTGTTAGTTGTAATAAAGTACTGGTCCAACAAATCCTTTTGTTTCCTGGGAATATCTACGACCATAATCATATTCCCCAGAAACAAAGGTCCATTTTTACAAAATTCCTCGGTTCAGGTAACCTCAAAGTACAGAAAATTCTTGTGGGTGGGCAGGTAGGAATTGGGATGTTGGGTTTGGAAGATTCCACATTTTGGGGAGGTCTTGTGAAGGGGAACCAGGAATCTTGGGTTCCAGTTCCCAAAACAACATTATGGACGTCTTTCTCTTGATATCCAAAAACTGGAATTCTCGGTCTCCAGGAACTGTCTTGGCATCCTGCAGAGTGAAGCAGGAAGTTGGGTAATGGAGGTCATCATATACAGGAAAATATACGTCATATTGCTAAGGAAGTATAAGGAATCTTCCTTATATGAGTCCTCAATCCCAAAAACTACAGGCTGTCTTCCTAAGACATAACCACGAATCATGTTTTTGAGTAGGAATCTGGGTAATTGGAGTCCTCACATACAGAAAACTTCACTGCCTATTGCTAAGAAGATAATGAATCTGCGTTACTCATGACCTC
>NW_006964155.1:0-775 GCF_000164805.1 Carlito syrichta
CGTAATAACTACCTAGCTAACCTGCTGGCCAGCGAACTGACTTAACTAGGTTACTTAACTAGCTAGTCAACTGGGTAGCCAGCTGAATTAACTAGATAGCTACCCTGATAGGCAGTTGGCTAGCCAGCTGACATAACTAACTGTCTTAACTAGCTAGTCAGCTGACTTAAATAGCTGACTTAACTAGTTAAAGATCTAGTAGCCAGCTAACAACTACATGAGTTAAGTAGCAAGATACCTAGCTAGAAAGCTGGATGGCCAGCTGACTTAACTAGCTGATATAACCGCTAGCAAGCTGGCTAGCCAGCTGACTTAACTAACTGACTTAACTAGCTAGCAAGCTGACGTGACCAGATGACTAAACTAGCTACCTACCTAGTTATGCAGCTGGCTTAACTAGCTGAAATACCGAGCTAGCCAGATGACTGGTCATCTGACTTAACTAGCTTTTTAACGACCTATCCAGTTGGATAGCCAACTGAATTAGTGAGTTTACTTAGCTAGCCAGCTGGTTGCCAGCTGACTTAACTAGCTGACTTAACCAGCTAGTCAGCTGCCTAGCCAGATGACTAAACAAGCTGGCTACCTATATAGCCAGCTGGCTAGCCAACTGACTTACCTAGATGACTTAAGCTTGCAAGCTGGCTAGCCAGTTCACTTAACAATCTTACTAACTACCTAGCTAGCAGCTAGCCAGCTGATTAACTAGGTGCATTGAACAGCTAGCCTACTGGCTAGCATGGTGACTTATCTAGCTAGCTACCTACCTAACCAG
>NW_006964156.1:0-671 GCF_000164805.1 Carlito syrichta
CCTCAAACTATAAAAATGCTAGAAGAAAGCTAAGAAACATTTTTTTCTGGCCATTGACTTAGGCAATGAATTCATGACTAAGTCCTCAAAAGCAATTTCACCAAAAACAAAAGTCAGGTCATGTGATAGCTTCAGTTTTGTCAGTTTTTGCTTAAGTTTAGTTTGGCTGCTAGGGTTCCTCTTTAGTTCCTAATTTTAGGATTGGCAGTGTGGCCATTTTTCCAACCCACGGGCACGGGATGTTTTTCCATGTGTTTGTGTCTCCTATGATTTATTTCATTAGTGCTTTGTAGTTCTCCTTGTAGAGATCTTTTATCATTTTTATTAAATGCATTTCTAGGTATTTTATTTTTTCTCTAAACTCACCAAGAATCATATTTTAAGAATACTCAACATCACTAATCAGCATGGAAATGTGAATTAAAACCACCATGAGATACCTTACAAAATCAAAAAAACAACAGCAACAAACGAACAAAAACCCAGATGATAGCAAGGATATGGAGAAAGAGGAATACTTGTACATTATTGATGAAAACATAAATTAGTACAAACTTTACGGAAAACAGCATGAAGATTCTTTAGAGAACTAAAAATAGAACTGCCAATCAATTCAGCAGTCCCACTACTTGTATCTACCCAAAGAAAATTAAATTATTATGCCAAAAAGA
>NW_006964157.1:0-5372 GCF_000164805.1 Carlito syrichta
TTCCTGTAATTCCAGCAACTTAGAAGGCTGAGGCGGAAGGATCGCCGGAGCCCAGCAGGTCGAGGCTGCGGTGGCTGGGAGCGGCCACTGCACTCCAGTCTGGGCGACAGAGTGAGACTCCAACTCAAAAAAAACAAAAACAAAAACAAAAACAAAAACAGGATCCAGCTATGTTGCCCAAGCTGGAGTATAGTGAATCATGGCTCACTACAGCCTCCATCTCCTGGGTTGAAGCAATCCTCGCCCCTCAGCCTCCCAACACACTGGTATCACAGGCATGAGCCACTGTTCCCAGCCCGCTGGGGCGTTCTCTCTCTCTCTCTCTCTCTCTCTGTTTTTAATATTCATAGACTCACAAGAAAAACTGCTGTCATCCTTTTAAGTCCTTACTCTCTTATGACTGGAGCCTACTAAGATTTGTGTATTTCTTCACTTACCAAAATATTTTACTCTCAAATTAGAAACATAGCATAATTAAACTTGCACTTCATCTTAAACAATAGCATTTAGCCTAATGTGGAAACATTTTTGAGATACCAAAGTAAATGCTCAGGTATCCACTGGGTTGTTTGGCTATGTGGTTCAGAAAAATACCTTGAAGATTAAAGATAATTTCTTTATTCATTTCTGATCTTTTAGCATTCTTTGCAAATTATGAGGTAAAGAATAATAGTAGTAGCAATGATAATAAAACACTCTGTTAAACTATTGCCACCTAGAAGATAATTTTTTTAAAACCTGCTGATGATCTTTCTATATCTGGGACCATACCTTTCCTCAACAGTTCTGTATTCCAGTCTTCTCAACTGGGAATCCATAGAGAATTAAATTTTACAGAAAATGGTTTGAGTAATTATCTTATCATTTCTCTCAAGTATGGTATATAGCTCATACTATTCTTGATGCATATGAGAGAAATTAATCCATTGCATACAGTGCCTTGGGATACTAGGACTTAATTTTTATATAAAACTGTTTCAGAAGAACTGCTCTCCCCCAAAGCACCAAAACAGTACCCGCCTGCCCCACGCCATTGCTTACCCAACCACAGCAAATAATTGGAGCTCCCCATCAGTGGAGTTCCCCGTCCTCAGTTACATTATAAACACGTTTTTACAGTTTTGAAATTCAGATGTTTCTTATTGCCACTGCCATTCAGGAAAGTAATATTTTCTTGATTTCCTGGTAAATTTTTGCTAAGCTAGTGACCTGCCCAGCCACAAATGGCATATTAGGATTCAGAAAATCAAGTACCTTCTGTATTACACAACCAGTACCCCCTTACAGATTTACTCTTTTTTTGTTACCTATTCTTTAGATCTATAGTAGAGTTTCCTTGCATAAAAAAACAAGATATTTTCCACTGACAAAATTTTATAGTAGCTGTTTTTTTTATGAGTAAAATGTTCATAATCAAACATTTACTTCTATTAAATTATTTAAATCTGTGATTTCTCCTACTGTGTTAGACTGTAATATAAAATGACATCTGATGAAAATTGTTTGAAGAGTAATGAATTTAGTGTACCACCAAGTGTACCATGCCTCTCCATGGTCTGACACTTGAATGATTTCAAGAATCACTGCCCTAAGGTCCTCTTTTGTGCTGGTTGGTAATGTGCAGTAATAGGTTCAAATAGACTAATTTATGCTTAAGTGATAGCTAATGTATCTTTCTTGCAGGTATTTACCTTGATTAAAACAGACAGGTCAACATAAGGCATTTCAAGTGGGAATTCCAAGCACTATTGAAAGCCAACTGGGCCAGACAAAGCTTATAAAGGAAAAAGTACACTTAAAGTTACTAAAATTCTAGCTGGATCTAGAAGAAATTTGTATTTGCATCCAATTTGTTATAAGCCCTTTGATCTTTCTTGATGCATGCTGCCCAGAAGGATGCTCACTTTACCAATGAGTTTTACACCCATTGCTCATTAGCAAATTGGGAAAAAGTTCTGTTGACATATTATGTAATATGACCATATGAGCCATGGGTTCCCAATGTTTGCATCTGTTGCACAGAGTGTTTTGTAGAGTACATTAAAATATGTATAAAAGGCCTTTTCCTTTTTAACAATAAGCAAACAAATTATAAACATATGCAATACATTGGTGAGTAAGTCTAATGCTTTTGCAGGTGCTGATTGGAAACCAGTATTAGTGAAGAGACATGGTAGAAACTCTCAGAAACCTGATGTTCACTTAATTATGTGTGTGTTATAAAGCATGTTAAATTGTAACTGTAAAGATGATCTTGCAACATGGATGAGAAGATATTTAGTAAATTCCTTTTTTGGTATGGTTGTATTTTGTTCATGAAAAAAAATTTGATCATACATTTTTCTCTGTAGCTACCTGATATTGCATGATTATAATTGCTTTTATTTATGAGATAATATGCCTTCCACTAGTGCTGATCTAGATTAAACTTAAGTGTATGATTCTTTTAAATAATGGACTCATCTTTTTTGTTTTCTCTCTCGTAGAGAAAGGATTAAATGTCTTTTTTTCTTTTTGATTATATGTCATTAGAGACAGTGAAGTGCTCTTTATCTAACATACATAAGCTAGAACTATTTTTAACAAGATAACTTTGTCTACCCCTGATCAAGCTATTTTTCTTCACGAGCTATTGAAAATATATTCCTAAAGAAAAGCAGTGGAATATTTTTTATTATATAAAATATACTCTGTTCAATAGATTAGAAAAGATGCCAAACACAGGAGAGCTACTTAGGAAAATATTTTGGAAATGAAATCAAAATAAAACAAAAGAAGAGTCATATATGTAGAGTTTCTGATGGTCTAAATAATAATATGATTTTATAACAAACATTTAAACAAATGAAGTTATTTCCATATAATGCACTCCTACTCGTTTCATAAACACTTGAGAAATGACACTGGATAAACTAGTAGTTAAAAATCAGTTAAAGTAAAAAGGAAATCATCTTCGATCAGATCTCCAAAACTTTTATTTTCTTTTTCTTCTCCTTTCCATTCTCCTTCCCCTAATTTCCTTCCTTCCTGTACTTTCTGGGAAGTTGCTATTCTGCCACTGAGGCAGGTCTAAGCCTTCCTTTTTATATCTGAGCTATACATTAATACTCACCTATTTTCATGGCATAGGCATCAAGAAAATACAAATTAAAACAGTCATTATTCATCATTTTTACTTATCATTTGGCTAAAATTTTTTTTTAAGCTCTGACATATAGTGTGTGGAAGAGCATGCAGTAACTGGCACTCTCATATAGTGGTGTTGGAAGTGTGAACTGTTAAACTTTTGGGGAAAGCAATGCATCAGTGTGAATAACATGACGAGGCAATCTGGGAGATTATCAATTTTAATACATCCTCATGCAATTTGAGATTTATAATAAATACTTTACTATTTTGCCATTTAATAGAGGCGAAAATAATTTTTAAAAAGATAAATGAAATTTTTATTTAAAAAGCAGCATTGCCACAATTGGGTTCCAAATTGTCAAATTTTTCAGTACCAAAAGCTACTGGAGAACTGGCCATTTTTTTTTCTTTTCTGGTGATATTGATTATACTCTTTCCTTTTCCCCTTCTGTGTAACTTTGTTTGCTCAATAATTAGAAAGATGCATCATATGTACTATTTCTCCCATGGTCCTGTATGGTTGCTGTTTTTAACACTATCACACTTTACTTATAAACTATTCTTTTCTTCTTTCTTCACTATCGATATGGCTAGATGTGCCTTGCCTCATGTTCCCTACTAAATTTATTAAGCAGTTTGAACTGAAGGTGGGTCATTTTGGGAACTCTTATATCTAGAACTCCTTGTTTGCATGATATTTCCTCAATAGATATTATTTGTTATGACTTGATTGTTTGTGCCACCTCCTCAAATTCACATGTTGGAACATAATTACTACTATTTTAGAGTTTGGAGGTGGTGCCTTTGGGAGGAAATTATGTCCATGTAGGTCCTTGCAAGTGGATTAACGTCCTTAAAAGAGAGCCTTGCACCACACCCTGAGTTACCGCTCCATTTTTACCATGTGAGGACGCAGCTAGAGGTCTCCTTTAATGAGACAGGAGATAAATCTTCAACAAAGTTTTTTGAGCTTGCTGACGACTTGCTTTTTGATTGCCAGTCACCAGAACTGCTAGAAACAAATGTTTGTCTTTTATGAGTCATTTGCTTTTGGTATTTTGTTATAGCAGCCCAAACAGACTAAGACATTATTTAACTGAATTATTCTAAAATCAACTAAAATTTAGAAACTGTTTTGTTTCTATACTAAAAAGTTATCCAAACATAAAATGTCTACACTTTGAACTTATAGTTATCATAGGAACAGCTTAGACACTGGGTTCTGGGGCCCAGTTGGCAGTTGACCGAGATTTCTGAGACAGAATTACTAGTAATTTATAAGCTCTGGTATTTGGTATAAGATCTCAGTGAGATATCCTTGATCTTATCTGATAATACAGGGAATTTCAAAATGCAGAGGGATTATAACATTCAAAACCTGTGGATGATACCTAATTCTAAAACTAAAAAATAGTAATATAAAAATGTATCTAGCCAAAGGCATCTATTAGGAAAGCAAGTACCAAAACAAGAGTTCAACTACAGGAGTCTCAAAACCAGGACAGTCCATAATAATTTTATTTTATTTAGTGTTTTTGTCTCATTCACATTTTTGTCTAAACTTCGTATCAAACACATAAGTTTATTATAGTATTATTTCTTTCAACTTCTCAGAAAGAATGTATGATACAAATGCTCTTGGAAATTGCGAGAGACCAAGAAAGCTAACTGAAGTGGCAAAGATAGGGTATATTTCTTACATCTGACACTGAAACCTGAGCTCATAATCACTCATAACTCTGCCTCAGGAACGTAGGCCAATTGCTTATCATAGAAGACGTTATTTATATCTTGAATTTTCACCTGCCAGCTAAGTTATCTTTGTGGATTATCAGAAAATGGCACGCTGATCAATTGGCATAATGATCTCCTCACATTTTCTCCTCTGGAGCATTCTTTGAAAAGTGACGAACTTTCACGAAACTTTTTACTATACTAATTGCTGAAGTTGGCCCTATTAAATTGTGCAATTGATTTAACCTCTTTCTTTGCCCAGCCTATGTATAAAGAGCTATAATGAAGCTGGATACTTCTAAGGCAAGATAAACATGCATGAAGTGTTTATAGGAATGTCGGAATGAGAGGATCACCTCAGTGAGTTTTAATGATTTAGGATGGTAGGTCCTCCATTTGTGGCATGGTTTTTTAAAAAATATATCTGTTGTAGTGAGAGACACATGTTACAGAAGTTACTTATAATAATATGTACCCTCACTCTGTCACTTGGCAATAGTTAATGTGTG
>NW_006964158.1:0-820 GCF_000164805.1 Carlito syrichta
CGATATCTTGTACTGAATGCATTTTACTAATTGTTTAACCAACGTCTTTTATGAGGGATTTGTCATTCTTAAGCAACTCCCCTATTTGATAGTCCCCATATCTTTGTCATCCCATTGATATGCTGAATATGGTTTACAGACATTGTATGAGGTTAATGCTGTGTTAGAAAGACAGGAAATTTTTTTAGCTTCTCTAATTTTAGGAATTACAGCATTAATAAGCTATTGCTACTTCCGTAACAGTTTCAGCTGTAGCTCTATCTATGGAAGTTCATACAGCTACCTTTACTGATCAGTTATCTAAGAATGTTTCTATTGCATTAGCTACTCAGGAGATTATAGATCGAAAGTTAGAGAGTAAAGTTAATGGTTTAGAGGAGACAGTTTTAGCAATACGACAACAGCTTGCAACTTTAAAGATAAAATTGTCTCTCCAATGTCACTCTCTGATGCCACTCTGAGTGGATTTGCCCCACTCCTTTGGAGGTTAATAAGTCTGTCCATAATTGGGAGAAGATAAAGAATCATATCCTTGGAATTTGGAATCATTCAGACTTGAGTATAGACCTTACTAAATTACATCAAGACATGCATGACATGACTGTTGCTGAAAAGCAGTTCCGGTCCTATGAAATGGCTAGCTCCATATTTAATAACTTCTCATTGTTAATCAAAAGTCATTATTGTCTATACTCATTAATGTGAGAATTTGTGGGACAATGATTCTTGTGTTGCTATGCCTACTTCCAGTTATTTTCAGAGTACTGAAGAACATTTCTCAGCTCAACACCGAGTTTCATGCTTTTGTGCTAAAAATAAA
>NW_006964159.1:0-960 GCF_000164805.1 Carlito syrichta
GTTGCATAATATTACATGGTGCATATGTACCACATTTTATTTGTCCAATCATCCACTGGACATTTAGCTTGTTTTCATGACTGCTGTTGTGAATAGTGCTGCAATAAACATACAAGTGCAAGTATCTTTTTGGCATAATAATTTAATTTTCTTTGGGTAGATACAAGTAGTAGGACTGCTGAATTGATTGGCAGTTCTATTTTTAGTTCTTTAAAGAATCTTCATGCTGTTTTCCATAAAGTTTGTACTAATTTATGTTTTCATCAATAATGTACAAGTATTCCTCTTTCTCCATATCCTTGCTATCATCTGGGTTTTTGTTTGTTTGTTTGTTGCTGTTGTTTTTTTGATTTTGTAAGGTATCTCATGGTGGTTTTAATTTACATTTCCATGTTGATTAGTGATGTTGAGTATTCTTAAAATATGATTGTTGGTTAGTTTAGAGAAAAAATAAAATACCTAGAAATGCATTTAATAAAAATGATAAAAGATCTCTACAAGGAGAACAACAAAGCACTAATGAAATAAATCATAGGAGACACAAACACATGGAAAAACATCCCATGCCCGTGGGTTGGAAAAATGGCCACACTGCCCAATCCTAAAATTAGGAACTAAAGAGGAACCCTAGCAGCCAAACTAAACCTAAGCAAAAACTGACAAAACTGAAGCTATCACATGACCTGACTTTTGTTTTTGGTGAAATTGCTTTTGAGGACTTAGTCATGAATTCATTGCCTAAGTCAATGGCCAGAAAAAAATGTTTCTTAGCTTTCTTCTAGCATTTTTATAGTTTGAGGTCTTACATTTAAGTTATTAATCGATTTTGAGTAAATTTTTGTATCTGGTGAGAAATGAATTCAGTTTCATTCTTCTGTATATAAATATTCAGTTTATCCAGCACCATTAATTGAACAAAATGTCCTTTCTTTAGTGTACATTTTTGTCAACGTTGTCAAA
>NW_006964160.1:0-863 GCF_000164805.1 Carlito syrichta
CCAAGTAGCTGGAATTACAGGCATGCGCTACCATGCCCGGCTGATTTTTTGATTTATTGTAGAGATGAGGTCTTGCCTACCCAGGTGGGTCTCGAACCCGTGGGCTCAGGCAATCCACTCACCTCAGCCTCCCAAAGGCGCGGGATTACAGGCTGAGCCACCGAGCCCGGCTAATATTTTTTTAATGTAGAGTTTTAATAGTTATTTGCATATTTTGCATACAAGTCCTTCATTAGATTATCGATTTTGCATATGTATTCTTCCAGTCTGGAGATTGTCTTTTCAGTCTTTGAATAGTGTCTTTCACACATGCATGAACACTTTTAATTTAATAAAATCTATTACCAATCTTCTTTCATGGATTGTGCTTTTTGTGTTGCATATAGACACTAATCACCACATTGAAGTACATGCAGCTTTTCCCCTATGTTTTTCAGAATAATTTTTATTGCTTTGCTTCTTGTATCAATGGACAATTTACACTGAATTTGTGTGTAAGGTGCAAAGTTTGAGTCTGGTCTGTTATTTTCCATATAGCCCTTCATTTATACCTTACCTTCTTATTGAAGAGGCTGTCTTTTCTCCATTGAATAGTCTTTGCATCTTTGATCCCAGTCAAATGGACTTTATATGCATAAGCCTATTAAATGACTGTCTCTATTGTGTTTCAAAGATCTGTTTGTCTAGTCTTTGCCAGTATTTTTTTTTATTATGTGGCTTTGTAATAAATCTTGGAATTGGAAAATGTAAGTTCTTCAACTTTGTTCTTCATCATTATTTTCTAGACTACTTAAGGCTTAAAAAGAGTTTATAAATATCTATAACATAGCTTGTTGAGATTTTATTGGGATTGTGCTGAATTT
>NW_006964161.1:0-744 GCF_000164805.1 Carlito syrichta
AGGCTGGACACCATAGCAAACCCCCACCTTGACCTCCGAGAAAACCCAGAAAATTTTGGGTGAGGACGGGCCTTGGCAGGAGGATCGCCTCAGGTCCAGAGTTCAATTGCAGGCAGAGACCAGGATGTTGATCAAATAGAAAACCTGTGAACGCTGAAGTTTAGGAGACCGAGGCTGAGAGGTTGACCCAAGTTAGGCGGTGTGAGAGCAGCCTGGGCAACCTAGTAAGGAAAGAAAAGTAAGACAGAAAGAAAGAAAGAAAGAAAGAAAGAAAGAAAGAAAGAAAGAAAGAAAGAAAGAAAGAAAGGAAGGAAGGAAGGAAGGAAGGAAGGAAGGAAGGAAGGAAGAAAGGAAGAAAGGAAGGAAGGAAGAAAGAAACAAATGTAGAAAGAAAGAAAGAAAGAAAGAAAGAAAGAAAGAAAGAAAGAAAGAAAGAAAGAAAGAAAGAAAGAAAGAAAGAAATCCATTGTTCTGCAAAACTTGTGTCCTTAGTCCTTCCCCACCAGCCCACCCACATGTGAAGGTCTCCCAAGCTCAGCACCTTTCACCCACAACCCTCCCCATGACTGCTCGCTCTTTGGTGTGGGAGTTCCCAAGGCTCCCTGGCAGTGTTCTTGCCAGCTCTCCTCTCTGAGGTGTGAAATGTGCCTCACGCAGGCTGACCCTCCCTCTCAGCAACAAGGACCTTTCACCAATATAGGCTAGGGACAATCCCTCACCTGGGGAAATTTCTTCCCCCATCCC
>NW_006964162.1:0-916 GCF_000164805.1 Carlito syrichta
TAAATTGAAAAGCTTTGGCCTGGTTCTAAGTGGACTTTTCCTACCCTCTTTCTATTTCTTGAGGCTTACCATAGGGGGAAGACTTTTAAAACAACAACTAAAAGATTTGTGACTGGCTTCCACACCATCTTAAAGACAAGCTAACATTCTAAGACCTCTATGCCTGGCCTGGACTCTTACTCAGTTTTGCTTACCATAGGTAGAGGAATGAAAATAGGTTCCAGTTCAGCTCATCAAGGTCTGAAATGAGAACAAGAAGGGACTGAACTGTACCTGATCTTTGAGTCCTTCTCTCAGTGTCATCTATCAGAGAAGTCCAACTCCATGGGAATACTTCAGCAGAGATATAACAGTCTCCTGTATTAGTTGACTTTTGCTGCATAGTAAACAATCATAGATATGAACAATAAGTTTTTTTTCCCCCATGGGAGTCTGCAGGTCAGCTGGTGTGGTTCTGTTCCACATATCTTATTCTACTGTTGAGGGGGCAGAGACAATCCAGGATACTGAAGGCTTACTTTTAGAACTTTCATACTGACTTTTGTCCAATATTTCACTAACCAAAGCAAGTCTTACAACCAAGTCAAGATTCAATGGGGCCTCAAGAATACTTCCTGGAAGCATAGAGGTGGTTGGAAGGGCACGTGTATGTTTGAAAGTATTCCAATGGACTAAGGATTGGCAAACTCTACATGTATAGCTAGATAGTAAATAGTTCAGGGTTTGTTTTTAAGTCATATGGTCTCTTACATGTACTATGGTTATTGTATCTTGAAGGCAGCCACGACTTTTTTCCAGTAACAGAAGACAAGCATCTGACAGTTTTGGTCTGAGAGTTGCAGGTTTCCAACCCTGAAATAGATCACAATTGTTCTTTTGAGGCACAAACCCTCCTTAGCTCAGGGTATTTGATTTT
>NW_006964163.1:0-753 GCF_000164805.1 Carlito syrichta
CCCCTATTTCCCCCTGGACAAAAGCCCTCCACTTAGACATAGGTCCCAATAGTGTTTTCAGACCAAATATTCCACCTCAATGTCCAATAAGAGTTGAACTGGGTGGCTCCTGATAGCTGATGTTACAATGGGCTCTTGGTGACCTAAGGAGAAAGAACCCTGGCCCCATAAGTCCGAGTTATTTCCAGTCTCTTCAGCAGATGCCAGAACCAGAACTGGTATAGAAATATCTTGTTGTGGGTGAAGGGAGCAATCTTTGACCCAATGTCCTAGTTACTTGCAGTAAGCACATTGGTTCTTTGCCAACCAAATGAAGTCCAGGATTATGACCCTTTTGGTCCTTCTGATTATTGGACTTTTTTTTTTTAGTTGGAGTCTCACTGTCGTCCAGACTGGAGTGCAGAGGCAGCTCCCAGCCACCACAATCTCGACCTGCTGGGCTCCAGTGATCCTTCCGCTTCAGCCTTCCAAGCAGCTGGAACTACAAGCGTGCTCTACCACGGCCAGGTAATTTTTTTTTATTTATTGTAGAGATGAGGTCTCACCTGCCCAGGCGGGTCTCGAACCCGCAGGCTCAGGCAATCTACTCACCTCAGCCTCCCAAAGGCATGGGATTATAGGATGAACCACCAAGCCCGGCTTGGTTATTGAACTTTTGATCTGGAAGTTTGGAATCACACTCTGAGACCTGAGCATTGTTACCAGGACTTTGGCTTGTGTTTTGTAACCTTGTCTGCCTGCTTTTGTTTCTCA
>NW_006964164.1:0-4209 GCF_000164805.1 Carlito syrichta
CAGGATGTTCAATAGAACTACTTTGTGGCAAAGCCAATCCAATTTTTCTAATTCTAAGATTTTAATCCACCTGACCAGAATCCATTTTATACATGCAAGTTATCTATATAGATCAAATACGAGCACTCCTGATGAATGACTAAAAACTGAGAATTTTCCCAGCCTCAAGAGAATGTAATTGAGAACAAAAGGGAAATTTTATTTGTGAATTTTCTTGTTTCTGCCTTAATGTTCCTGTTTATATAAAGCTTGTGTTGTTTTCGTAATATATCTGGAAGCTGTTTACCCCATCCTATTGCAAAATCTGGAAAGAGAAAAAAAACTAAACTAAAATAACACATGTAAGCCACAATCCTGGCCACTGCGAAGTGTGTACTCATGCCAGTTGCTTTTTGAAATGAGTTTAAACCAGGGGTCATGACATCGTAGCCAACTGGCTCTATCCAGCCCCACAGATGAATTTTGTTTGTCCCACACTGTTGGCCCACACAGGGCTTTTAAGAAACTCAAATCTGTTGTCAACATTAAAAGTCAAAAGATTCCACATCAAAACCTGGATTTCCAGTTTCCCTTATGAAGTGGAAGATCTCATAACCTGACACCATGTTTGCACGTGGAAAAGAGTAGTTGGAACGGAGCAATGGCTGCCCCTTCAACCAGAGTGAGGGTACTTTGGCTTCTACCTACCTTATCTACCTCACTCATTTAAAAGACCCACCTGAGCCCTGAAGTTATCTGAATTAGTGACCTTTGACTTAAAGGGTAAGGAGATGCATATGACAAAGTCAATCATTATTGGGATTTTCCCAAACCATCCCAAATAAGAGTCAATATTATGACAGCCGTGATGGAAAGGAAGGCATTCAAGACCCAATGATTTACAAAATGGAAAAACCCAGTAGTCAATTCCCTGTGGATTTCTGCTGTAGGATCCTCATTTTGTCTAGAAACATACATTGACTTTTATTCTTTCCTTTGTTCCTCCCAGCAATACTACAAGGAAGGAATTACTCTCAGATTAGCAACTGCAGAAGAGTGTTCAATAAGTAATCAAACCAAAATCATCCAACTCATAAGTTTCAAAGCCAGGTTTTGAACCCAGTTTTGTCCAGCAACAAATACAGTGCTTTTAGAATTATGAAAGAAAAGCCACGATGCTTGTTTTCACCTAAGGGCCTTTGTACTTGCTGTTCCTGCTACTTGGAAACCTCTCCACCCAGATCGTCACATGGGAGGGTCTTACTCTGTTACTTCATTTATGTCACCTACACAGAGAGACTCTCCCTAATCACCCTGTTTAAAATAACACACATACAACCCTAATTACTCTCTAGAACCCTCACTGCTCAAAGTGAGGTCCAGAGATCAGCAGCATCAGCATCCGGGAGGTTTTTAGAAATGCAGAGTCTCAGGTTCCTCCCCAGCCAAGCTAAATCAGAATCTGCATGTTAACAAAATTCCCAGTGATTCATGCATAACCAAAGTTGAAAAAACACTACACTGCAGATGCAGTGCCCAAGAGAAATACAATGTGAGTCACAAGTATAATTGTAACATATCTGGATACTGCACTGAAAAGGTAAAAAAGAAGTAAAATTAATTTTAATAATATATTTTATTTAACTTAATATGAACGTTACAATTTCAACATGTAGCCAATATGAACTTATTAATGAGCAAATTTGCATTCTGTGTGTTTTATACTTATGGCCCATTTCAGCTCAGACTTTTCACATAATCAACAACCACATGCAGACAATAGCTACAATACTGGACAAAGGAGCTCAGGGTCATCAATTCCTTTATTTTCCTTTGTAGCCTTTCTCACCACCAGAATTTTTACTGCATATTATTTGGCTTGTTTGTTTGCTGTCTTCCCTACAATCCTACTAAAATGTCAGTTCCAAAAACAGATGCATCACCTGTCTTACTCACCACTTTATCCCCAGGTCCTCATACAGTACTGGACACACATAAATATTTATTAAATATCTGTTGAGCGAACGAATTAACAAAGGCTATGGCCTTTCTTGTACTATATGTGTGGTAGTGTTGTGTAGGGAAAGGAACGAGCACTTTGAAATTGTACAGTGAGTCCAAATCTCATTTCAGGTACTGATCAACCCAGAGACCTTGAGCCAGTCATTCACGCTCTGGGTACCACCTGCAAAATGGAATTGCTGCTATTTAACTCACAGAATCATCATGACACTCGAATGGGATTATAACAGGTCTGTAATTATAGTGCCAACCACCACAATGGTTAGCATTCAGTAAACACCAGTGCATTCAGTCCTCCTCTACTCTCTCTCCAGACACCATGTGCAAATAATGCTGCTGGCCACTGACTGCCTTCCCCTGCGTAGCATGAACTTGAGTTTTGAGAGCATTTTCCTGAGCGACTTTCCCCTAGCCAATGGGATGTGTGTATTAGCTGCTGACAATGAAGGCAACTTAAAACCATGGAGGATCTCTTCCCATCACCCTGAAGCCAAGTGGATTCTGGTGAAAAGTGGTCACAGTTACTATACTGTCTCTAAACCACAAGGGAGAAACAACTCAAGTTATCTTCGCTTAGATGAGTTCTGCAGTGGCAGCCAGTTGGCCTGGCCTGAGGTCCCATCCCTTAGAGGAGTTTAAAGTATCTGCCTAGACAGCTTGTATCAGATCACACTGAAAGGTGCATTGTGGCTTTGCCCTTTTGTGGGGGAGGGAGAAGGAGAAAGGAGTGGAGAGTTTAATCTCACCTGCTTTATTAATCTCTGGCCTGTGTCAATCCATCAAGGGAGGCTTGCTTCTCTGTAGATTTTCACACACACATCCTCATATATTAGTCTACCCTTGCCCTGAAAATCTGATGCACATGCTCTAAGCTCAAATGTGTTTTTACAACACATTAGAACAACAGCATAGGAGCAAAGCAAAACCCAGATTTAGAGATAACTGGAGTGACACCCAAGGAGGCAACACTGCTAGGACTGCTTAGTTGAACATGAAGAAACCCCAAGCCAGCTGTGCTGAGAGCAGCCCCAATTTCTTCTTGACTCTCCCTCTTGCTAAAAACACAAAAACTGGAAACACATGCAGAATTAGTAGGCTACTTGAAGCACACTAAAATAATAATAATAAATACATAGGGGAACAAATCAAAACCTTTAATTAACCTGTAGATAGCTAATCAGGCAAATAAATTCCAGACAGCATTCCCAGTATTGGAATGCTGCTATTTAAGCACAGATGCCACCATCTGAAAGATTCAGAGTTGCAAAGGGAAACCAAGAGGAAGGGATTCTGTTAGTGGTTTGAATCAATGCCACTGTTTTCTTTAATATAGTGAGAATGTCATTCCCTCTTCATACATGGAAGACAGTGAAAGAGGGGGGATCTGAAGAGATGGACTAATGAAAATTTCACAAATGCCTTAAAGCATGACTATGAAAAGGCTGGAGAGCTGTACAGGGCAGTATCAGCACCCTCAGCTCCTGCGTGTCCAAGGGGTTTCTAGGAGTCTTCTCTACAGCCAAGTGTGGGTGGCTAACAATTTCCTCTCTATGCTAGATAGCACATATTGGCAGGAAGCTTGTTCATAAGAGAGTTTCTCATCCAGTACTTCCAATCTGCATCACTGGAAAAGATGCTGGGGAAGGGATCAAGGACACAGAAATATATGGTTCTCTTAAGTAAAGACCATGGGAACCTTGTTCTATCCACACTGTTTCAGTTTAACAGTTCTATGGGTGACTACCAAATACTGACACCATGTCCCAAATACCACAGGCATTGATTGGGAGCAGAAGACTGGGAGAACCACAGCGGTGGAGTAATATATTCGGTGGCCATGTCGAGCAAGGTAGTTTATATACCTTCTTTTCCCAGCACCAGTATAAAAGAACCTGTGAAAATCTGGCATCTTTTGTCCTTTCCTTCAGAAAATTCCCCAGACCCTAGGATGGGACTTCTTGTACACATTTCACCACTTATTCTTCATTAACTTTATGTTAAGTCCTCTGGATAAAACATCCCATTATCTACTTCCAGCTGCCACAAAACAACCCAAACCCATGCTGAAAAGATTTTATCTTTATTCTTCCCTTAAAGGGCATTTGACACTTCTCACAAGATACACAGTTTTAAAATTAGAATTAGAGAAAAAACCCACAATTACACTCATAGGGTCAAAGCTACTCCACAGAAGAAACCAGAACATCC
>NW_006964165.1:0-729 GCF_000164805.1 Carlito syrichta
CTGCATGTCTCTTTTGCTTTAGGGGAGTTCAAGACAGAAAGATGTCTGGAGCCCGGGAGCTCCAGACAAGGCTGGACACCATAGCAAACCCCCACCTTGACCTCCAAGAAAACCCAGAAAATTTTGGGTGAGGACGGGCCTTGGCAGGAGGATCGCCTCAGGCCCAGAGTTCAATTGCAGGCAGAGACCAGGATGTTGATCAAATAGAAAACCTGTGAACGCTGAAGTTTAGGAGACCGAGGCTGAGAGGTTGACCCAAGTTAGGCGGTGTGAGAGCAGCCTGGGCAACCTAGTAAGGAAAGAAAAGAAAGACAGAAAGAAAGAAAGAAAGAAAGAAAGAAAGAAAGAAAGAAAGAAAGAAAGAAAGAAAGAAAGAAAGAAAGAAGAAAGGAAGGAAGGAAGGAAGGAAGGAAGGAAGGAAGGAAGGAAGGAAGGAAGGAAGGAAGAAAGAAAGGAAGAAAGGAAGGAAGAAAGAAACAAATGTAGAAAGAAAGAAAGAAAGAAAGAAAGAAAGAAAGAAAGAAAGAAAGAAAGAAAGAAAGATAGAAAGAGAGAAAGAATCCATTGTTCTGCAAAACTTGTGTCCTTAGTCCTTCCCCACCAGCCCACCCACATGTGAAGGTCTCCCAAGCTCAGCACCTTTCACCCACAACCCTCCCCATGACTGCTCCCTTTTTTGGTGTGGGAGTTCCCAAAGGCTCCCTGGCAGTGTTCTTGCCAGCTCTCCTC
>NW_006964166.1:0-378 GCF_000164805.1 Carlito syrichta
TAGCTGAATTAACCAGCTGACTTAGCTAGTTAGCTAACTACCTTAGCTAAGTGACTTTTTCAGCTGACTAAGCTAGCTGACATAACTAGTTAGTAAGCTGCATTAGCTAGCTTACTTAACTAGTTAGCTAGCTGAATTAATTAGCTGATTTGGTTGACTGACATATAGTTAGCTAGCTGACTTATCTAGCTGACTTAACTAGTTAGCTAACTACTTATCTAGCTGACTTAGCTAGCTGATTAACTCCTTAGCTAACTAGTTACCTGACTGAATTAGCCAACTGCCTTAACTCGTTAGCTAACTAGCTAGCTAGCTGACATAACCTCCTGATTTAACTTGTTAGCTCTCTACCTATCTAGTTGACTTAAGCAGCTGACT
>NW_006964167.1:0-808 GCF_000164805.1 Carlito syrichta
TCCAGCAGAAATCTACAAAACGTACTAAGGTGGAACTCATACCAATCCTACTGCATATATTCCAGTCAACTGAGAGAGATAGAATTTTCCCCAAAACATTTTAGGGGGATAACATCAGATTGATACCCAAACTGGGTAAATTTCCAACAAAAAAGAGAACTGCAGGCCAATATCCCTTATGAACATAGTAGCAAAAATCCTCAAAAATATTATAGCAAATTGGATCCAAAAGCACATCTGAAAAATCATCCACCATGACCAAGTTGGCTTCAGCTCCAGGGTGCACAGCATTTGTAAGACCATAAATGTAATTAAATGCACCAACAGATGTAAAAACAAGAATCACATAATTATCTCTTTAGATGCAGAAAAAACTTTTCATAAAATCCAGGATCACTTCCTCATAAAAACCCTGGGTATAGAAGGAACATACCTCAAAATAGTAAGTGCCATGTATAATAAACCCATGGCAAACATATTGAATGGACAGAAACTGAAAACATTTCCCCCGAAACCTGGAACAAGACAAGGCTGCCCATTTTCACCCCTCTTGTTCAACATTGTGGTGGAAGTACTAACTCAGGCAACTAGACAAGAGAAGGAAATAAGGGGTATTCAATAGGAAAAGAGGAAGTCAAGTTATCCCTCTTTGCTGATTATATAATTCTATACCTTGAAAATCCAAGAGAAACTGTCAAAAACCTGCTTGCAATAATAAAGAATGTTGGCAAATTCTCAGGGTACAAGAAACCTGCAATAGACACATGTATTCCTATACACCAACAACAAACAGGCAGAGACCCAGAAT
>NW_006964168.1:0-689 GCF_000164805.1 Carlito syrichta
CCACCATGCCCAGTTTGGGAATAAAATTTAGACACTGCTTTTCAAAATAGTGTGTTTTTCCCTACTATTAAAGCACAGTTTATCATTGAGTCTTTTAAGAAACTATTTATAAAGACTATACCCACAGGAGATTGTAGATTTAAAAGGAAAATACTTTATAATAGATATTCTCTTTAATTTGAATATTGATAAGACTTGTAGTTTAAAGATTAAGATCAGAAATATTTTAAACTCTGTATGTGTGTGTGTGTATTTACATGTGATATACATATACATATGTATATGTATATGTGTATATATATGTATATATATACTGTATATGTATGCTATATATGCTAATTATATTAGGAATATGCCAAGTGCCCAACAGATTTATTTTAGCCTTGAATGTATTGCAAACTATTCCTGCTGGTGGTGACATCATACTTAAAAAGTAAATTGCAAAACCATGAATATTTTTCACCAAAATTTATGAAGTTTGCATGCAAATAAAATTTGCATGCAAAAATATATCAAATTATTTTAATAAAATATTTTAAAAAGCAACAAGCTGTAATTTTGCACAGATTTATTCTGAAAAAAAAAACTGGTTCTTATATAAGACTGTTGGATATTCAGTCAAAGGAAAGGCTACATCAATTTTCTACATCTTTACCTGAGAGCCTGAATATTATAGTGGAAAGTATACT
>NW_006964168.1:1364-6706 GCF_000164805.1 Carlito syrichta
TAGTATTTATGAAATCAGCCTTTAGTACAAATACATACTAAATAAATGACTCAATTGTTATTATTGATGGTGTTAAAAAACATTGTTACCATTAGCATTATCATGACACAGTTAAATTTGCTAAGACCAGATAGATATCTCAGCTAAATTTATTACAGTGATTTGATGAAAGTAAGTTATATATGATATCTGAAAGCATCTTGAAAACTATAATATTCTTCATTTGAAAAGTGCTATTAATAAATTGAAAATACACTTTAGACTGCTGTGTGTCCCAAGCACATTTATTTAAAAACAAAAAGTCATCTGACATTTAGAATGTCAAAAACCAATGACAAAAATAAACACAGGCTTTTAAAAAATATACTGTGAAGCCAGGTTTGGTGGCACAGCCTGTAATCCAGCGCTTTGGAAGACTGAGGTGAGTGGATTGCCTGAGCCCGCAGGTTCGAGACCTGCCTGGGCAACTTGGTGAGACCTCATCTTTACAATAAATCAAAAAATCAGCGGGGCATGGTAGTGCATGCCTGTAATTTAAGCTACTTGGAAAGCTGAGGCAGAAGGATCGCTGGAGCCCAGCAGGTTGAGGCTGCAGTTGCCGGGAGTGGCAACTGCACTCCGTCTGGGCGACAGAGTGAGACTCCAACTCAAAATAAAAAACATATATATATAGTACTTTTGGAAATTATTTCAACTGATTTAAGAAATCATAAGTTTTTGAAATTTGTCTATGGTGAAAGCAAAACCTTGTCTAAACTACTCTAAATGATAGAAATATTCTATAATATTTTCATAGGTTATATAGACTGTATCTTCTAGATCCTCTTTTGAATTATATCATATAAACTATTTCCTTTCATATTTCATAAACTATAGAATAAATTCATACAAGCTAGTTAATTTGGGCAAGCTCATTGAAAATGTGTGATGTGGTGAAGTTCAAGCTGTAACCCAGATTTATTCAGTCAAATTGCATGAGCTCTAACCCACTGAGTAGGGCAGATGGTGGAAAGGGTTCCTATGGCAAGCATTCTAGGAAACCTTGCCAATTTAACTCCTGTGAAGGACTTGACAGGTTGTAAAGACTTTATTCCAGGTAATTTAAAGAGCTGAAACTAAGGCTCAGATGTCCTTCTCAAAATTTTTTTGGTCCAAACAGTTGCATACTCCTTTACTCCTTATTGACTCATGTTTGCTTAGAGAGTCTTTTGTTTGGATTCAAAACATTTGATCCTGAGAATTCAAACACTTTAAAAAATTATTTGATTAGCTTCTACTCTAATTGATAACACAAGTAAGAAGTAAAATTACCACTAATTTTGAAATTGCTATGGCTGAATTGCGAGACACACCAGCAAGCCAGAGTTCAAATCATGAGTCCTTTATTGAGCATGTGGTCAAGAGAAGGCTCAGACCAGAAGGCTCTTGATGACTGAGTGGAATCAGCAAGAAGCTTTTATAAGTAAAATCTGCAAGTGGGCTAGATAGTAGGGGGGTGAGCAAGGGGATGAAGGAATGAGGAACTAAAACCAAAAGGGGAAAAAAATATGGGAACGAATTATAAGGATGCAGTGGGGGAATTTTGCAAGGAATAATTTCTTAAAAATTTCTTGGCACAACAACTGATTTCAGTCAACAAAGCAAACAATTACACAGAACTTGTGGCTTGGGAATTTTGCAAATGGTCAGCAGGAACAGTCAACATGATCAGCTCAGGGAACAAAGTTGGGAGTCTGTGATCATGGGAATATTACAGAAATCACACATATACATTGGGAGGTTATTCTTAGGTCAGGCAGGTAGCTAAGATGGAAGATTTAAACAAAATGGAGTTAATTATGTCAAACAGGCTAGCACAAATATTTCACTTTCATTGATTTTTTAATGATTACTTCAAAATAAGCTCTAGTTAGTAATCTATTTTAGAGCTTATGCTACTCAAATAAAAATTCAGAAAATAATAAAATAGCCTACATCAGACTAACACTGTGAAAATTAACTCATTGACTTATTCAGCCATTATAATACAAGTGTTGAATGCACACTAAACTTCTGTGTTATATTAACTGGTGGAATACAAAGATAACATATACAAAATACATACAGAAATGTTTGCCCATTGTTTCATTTTTAAAAATTATCAGTTGTCTTTCTTTTCAACTTTTTTTAATTTTCAAAATGCTTTATTCTAAAAATTAATGTGTGTACTTATGGACATAATGTGATGCTTTGATACATATGTATATTGTGGAAGTACTAAATCAAGTTAATGAGCAAATCCATCACCTCACATACTTATCATTTTTTGTAGTGAAACATTTAAAAATCTACTTTTTAATGCAATTTTGAAATATATGATGCATCATTATTTATTACAGTCACCACACTGCACAAGAGATCACTATAGCTTATTCCTCCTTTCTAACTGAAACTTTGTACCCTTTTACCAACATCTTCTCTTTCCTAAACCAACTGCCTCCTCCTGCCCCTAGTAACCTCCATTCTAGTCTCTGCTTCTGCAAGTTCAGGTTTTTAGATTCCACATACAAGTGAGATCCTGTGGTATGTGTCTTTCTGTTCCTGGCTTATTTCAGTTAGCATGATCATCTCCAAGTTCATCCACGTTGTTGCAAATGAAATAATTTCTTTATTTTTAAAGTTGAAGAGTACTTCACTGTATATCTATAACCATATTTTCCTCATATATTAAACTGATGGTGGACACTTAGGCTGTTTCCACGTCTAACTATTTTGTGTAATGCTGCAGTGGACATGGGAGTGCTAATGTTCATTGGGCATACTGATATAAAGCATAAAGGAAGTGAGTGAATCTTTACCAAGAACAGTAAAATGAAATTGGCAGAAGAAATTAATAAAGAAAAATATAAAGAAAGATTATTGTTCTCTGTATATTTAACAAATAGACTCATATGATCTACTGTCTGAGGTATAATAAATACTTAAATTAATATTTATTTTATAGAATGTAGAGATGCAGCAGGAAATCTTAGACACAAAAAACAAACCCATAGGGCAAATACTTCCAATGTTTGAAGTACCAAAGAAATAATCTAATGTCAGGGTAGGCAGAAGTTACATGAAACTCAGTGTCCCAGAGGTTCAATATTTCTGTTAATAAAGAGACAATTTCTTAGAACTATAGGGAAGAAATAATTTAGAATGCATAAATATATTCCAGGTCATCTGAGAACAAGAGTTACACTTTGAAAAAATCATAAACTACTATTAAATTTTTTGTAGGGGAAATATTATAACTCATACATTTTAGCAGTGTTCAATTATTACTGATTGAAATGCATTTGTCAGCCAGGCTCGGTGGCTCAGCCTGTAATCACGCGCTTTGGGAGGTTCAAGTGAGTGAATTGCCTGAGCCCGTGGGTTCGAGACCCACCTGGGCAGCGAGACCTCATCTCTACAATAATTCAAAAAGTCAGCCAGGCGTGGTAGCGCATGCCTGTAATTCCAGCTACTTGGAAGGCTGAGGTGGAAGGATCGCTGGAGCCCGGCAGGTCGAGGCTGCGGCGGCCGGGAGCGGCCACTGCACTCCAGTCTGGGTGACAGAGTGAGACTCCAACTCAAAAAAAAAAAGAAATGCATTTTGTCCTGTATCACCCTTTTTTTTGGTTTCAAATTTTAAGTACTGATGTGCTTGGGCCAACCAATTGATTAAAATTGATTTTGCAGTTAACATATGTTGTTAAGTAGCCCTCAAATCTGTTTTCTATATTGAAGTTGGTGAATTTGACTGTGGTCATGACACCTGGTCCAGACACTGGTGTCAGAGTGACAAGCCCACAGGCAAATGACTACCTAGCTTAGTGAATACCTAAGCCTATTCTTCTGAAAAGCAATGTAGGTCATTTACCAGCACTCAAATATTACTTAGAAAAGGGGAGTCTGAATGACCTACAAACCCAAAGCCTGCCTTCTGAAACAGGTCCTAAAGCATATGTGCATCTAGAGAAGAAGGAAGGGTCCTTATGCAAGGGAAATAAGAGTCTATCTTAAACATAGTAAGAATATAGCATGGGGAGGTTAGAGAGCAATGCTTCTACTTCAAATATGCACAAAATAATCACCTGGGGAATGCTTTTCAATGTCTATAAGTCTTCCCTTAAATTTTGATTTAGTGGATCTGGAATGAACCTCAAGCATTCATAAATTTTAAAAGCTTCCAATGTGAACTAATATACGGTGAGAAGTGATAGGCATTGGTCTAGATTAGGAAGTATATATTTTTGTCTCAGTTCTTGTACTAAGTAAGGTGAGATAGATTTAGCTTAGTGATGAGCCCTTGAAAAAGGAACATAGACTATCCTATTTTATGCATTTTCTATAAAAGTTTTATCTAGATGATCAAAAGAATATAATCCCTTTGATATAAAAGAAAATCTTTTATCTCAAGGAGGAAAAAAATAATGGAAGCAATAGATATGCCCCAAACCACAGTGACTGGAAATGTTTAGTTAATTTAAGTTGAAGTTAAATACAGTACACAATCTATGTAGACTCTAAAAACCCCATTGTAAACTCTCAAGAAACTTGCTGCTTTTTCTCTTAAAAGATGAAATTTTGTTATGACCTATACAAAGTTTTCAGGCAAAAAAATGCCTTTTATATTTAGTTTTGAGTTGAGTTTAGCATATATCCTCCATATTAAATGCCAAAATTACATATAAACAACAAAAACAAACAAGGATATGGTCTATTACAGTACTTCATAGTGATAGCAACTAACTTCATTGAAATCTGTTTTTCATACAGCTCTCTTGAATTGAATCTGTGTCAAGGATAATGCATCTTCTGTGATACAGATGAAGTCAGAGTTCTTCAAATCACTGTTTATATCAGTTTCAAAATGATCAATATTCAATCGGGATACAATATGCAAGGGATAACTTGAAGATTCAATATGTTGAGAGACATGTGGACCATCTCCACACATGTCTCTTGACATGTTTCTTCATTATTTTATGTACCTGCAGTATCATTCTCCAAAACTACATGTTATGCACATGAATTCCTCCAAGCTTTTGCTGTTCCTTTTTCCTAGACATCTTTTTCCTCCCTTCATCACCCATTCTTCAGAAGTAAACTATTACCAACTGTGTGAACCCTCCTCTTTGTACTGCATTCATTACTTCCATGCCTGAGATAACTAATGACTAACTTACTTGTTTCATGAACTTTTGCAGTTTTATCATATTGCATGTTTATGCCTGAGAGACTGCATATATATGACTGACCTTTCTTTTGTTGTGTTGTTTTGAAAGTCATTGGAGACCATGAATATGTTTTTCCTTTTGGTATAAGCCTGTTTT